>NC_051283.1:2448667-2528667 GCF_015220745.1 Sebastes umbrosus | reverse complement strand
TGCATTAGTGTTAAAATTACTGCCCAAAATATTTCGGCTCGCACCTCTAGCAAATCCAGCTCAAATCAAAGTGGTATATTTGTTATAAAGTTGTAATCCTTTGTGGAGAATATACGTTTAGTGTTGCACTAGAACGTGTTCCTTGTTCACAGTGGTTTTCACTCACCTGTAATGTTTTTCTGTGCCATAGGACAAGTTCAAGAAGTCCCAGAAACAGGTGAATGTTTTTACCAAGTTGCCAATCGGATCCACCCAAATCCAGACCGTCACTACTACCCAAACTCTGCATGAGGCCCCCAAAGGACCACTGAGACTGAACTGCCCCCAGTGTACCCGCAACATCACTTTTAAACCTGAACTCCTACAGATCAAGGTAACGTATGTGTGTGTGTGTGTGTGTGTGTGTGTGTTTTAAAATGGGAGTTCATTTTAGTGTGGGTTCTTATATTCCCAAGACAGACAGCCAGATTTTTACATACAGTGTTGCATAGGAATATTTTTTTTAATGCATTGATCTGGGTGACTGATGACTACAGATTTCAGTCTTTTTTTTTTAGTGGGCAGTATTTCTATTGATACAACAGGAAAGTAGATAGACACAGCAGAGAAAGGTACATAATGCCCCAAGAAAAAATCTGTTGGATAACAGAAACACCTGTTTGTATAATGTAGTACAGTTCAACAGCACCACAAACGGCAACCTTCAAAATTATCATAAAGTTGAATCAACACCTTCATGAAGGGAGTTTTTATTGCAGGACTTTTGTATTAGACTGTATTAGTTTTAGCTAGGTGTCCATAATAAACTGGCAACTGAATGTCTTTCCATCGTTGCCCATGATGTTTTCACAGTACACCAACCTTTATCAAGTTGGAGACAGGCATTCAGTGTCTGTCTTTAATATTAAAATATTAGAAAACAAGAACTAATAAACTAGAGAATTTAATCATATGAAGATTTTTTTGCACCTAAATGATGTGCTGGTGCACCTAAATGAGTGCAACCAATGTAAAAAGTTAGTCTGGAGCCCTGCATACTGACATTTCTGTGTACGGGTGATGTAATGTTTATACCTGTTTATACCTCTGTGTGTGCAGGACAAGGTAGTTTTCTTGTGTAGCGTGGACTGTGCTCATGAGTTCAAGAAAGACAACTATGTGACGAGCCTGTGTGAATACTGTAAGATCGAAAAGATCACCAGAGAGGCCAAGAGAATTAACAACCGAGACTGCTTCTTCTGCAGCGACGGTAAGGAGACCGATGGAAATGTATACATACGAAAAAAACACAATCACACACACACCATCAAAGCGTATCAATATTTATAGCACTGTGTGTCAAGTAGTTCTAGTCATAAATAAGAAACAAAAATGTATTAAAAAATGAATGAATTAATTAATTTAGATAAATTGTGAAAGTGTATAAGGGTTTAGAACATTATGATGGAAGTATCTGATGTCCATGCCCATGCTCTAGTATGTCTCATAAGTTGTTGCTCTAGGTCTCTAGTTTGATCCATCCATCCTCTGAATGCTCTAGGTCTCTAGTTTGATCCATCCATCCTCTGAATGCTCTAGGTCTCTAGTTTGTGGCTGTAACGTTTCATGTGGCTGTGATTATCCTAAAGGTCACCACAGGTCATTTTATACAGTAAGGTCAAGTTTAAAAACATGGTCTCACTATAATGAAATGGCTACTATGGGGACTAACATCATCACACATGAATACAGTTGGGCTCAGTGGATCCACAAGAGTCTCAGCTTTACAGTGATACCCAAGTTATGTAATTCCAAGACTGTTTATGAACCCCAGTATGCAGAAATATTCAAATACACCATTTTAGTATAGGCAAAAATAACACAATTATACTGCATGTAAAAAACAATGTGTGATTATCATAAAGTGGGCATGTCTGTAAAGGGTAGACTCGTTGGTACCCATAGAACCCATTTGTATTCACATATCTGGAGGTCAGAGGTCAAGGGACCCCTTTTGAAAATCGACATGCCAGTTTTTCCTCACCAAAATTTAGCACAACTTTGGAGCGTTGTTTAGCTTTCTTCCCGACAAGCTAGCATGACATGGTTTGGAACAAAACTTAGGTATTCATACGATACCAGCATCTTCACTCTAGCTTGAAATCTGAGCCTTTTACAGCCTCTGAAAGACAGAATTGCGGCCGGGCCGGCCAGCGTGCCATCAGCGTGTTAAGGGATTAAACTGCACACTTGTGTCTTTAAGGTGTGAAACTTATGCATAGTATCCCTGAGCCTCTCCTCTCTTTCCTCCCAGGCTGTAAGCTCCTCTTTAGACACGACCTGACTAAAAACTGGGGGAAGCACTGTCAATCCTGCGTCTACTGCCACAGTATGTCCAAGAAGCTGGTGACGGCACAGTACGGAGGCTCGACGGAGGAGTTCTGCTCTGAGGAGTGCAGGTCCAAATACACCATGCTCTTCTGCCATGTAAGCAAGCCTCAGTGCAGTTATTAAAACCACAGACTAAAAAAAAACAATGGTGATGATTATCTAAATGTTAACTCACTGTTTTCTCTCAGGTTGCAAAGTGTGACACCTGCGGCCACAAAGGGAAACTGAAGCAGAGTCTCCCCATGCTGGGAGAAGTCAAACACTTCTGTGATCTGAGTTGTCTGCTACAGTTCTGCTGTGATATAGTGACCACGCAGGGCGAGGTCATCAGAGGTGTGTGTTATTGTTGCCATTTCAAGTTCTATTTTCCTACATTGTGGTTTTTAATTCTGACTTCTTAACCCTTGTGAATCCCTTTTAAAACAGTTGCTCTGATGTGAAAAATTTGTGAAAACACTAGGGCTGGGACGATACACCCATCTCTCGATTCAATACTTGGGTATTACGATTTATTGCAAATTTTTTTTAACACTAGACAATGGGAAAAAGTTGACACACACACACATATATACATATCCCCCCCTGCAGCTCTGCAGGGGAGAGACGGGGGGGGGGGGGGGGGGGGGGGGGGGGGGATTAAGAGTTTTTTTCAACCATATTGTTGGTCTTTCTTACAGTCATTGTCAGGCATTATTATTTTTATTAAGTTTTTTCCAGCAATTCAAAAATCAAAGAATAAAGATATTTCCCTCACAAATTAGTGGTATTTGACATGTAATGTTTTGTACTTCTGGTGAATATAATATAATCCAATCAATCTTATTTCCATAGATGTATTTTGTACATACAGTTCCCTTTGTTAACACCTTATTTTGAAAACTGGACATAGTCACACGTGTATACTTCCTCTAACTTCTCCAAGGTGGTCTCTAGCTCTCCCGTCAGCTCCGTTCTCTTTATTCATCCATGGTCAGCTCCATCGGGGCCGTTTGAATACATTTAACATAAATGTCAGTATATGGGTGCTCTACAGTTGTAGTGTCAGCCCATTTGACCACGGAGATGAGAGTGGCGGCTGGTTCGACCACATGTTACCGCCATACGATAACGTTTCCTGTCCGTGACAGAGTTAGCATTCAGCTTTAGCCATATTTAGCTCTGCTTTTCCTGTCAATGTGTGAACCCCAAAGTGTTTCCATACTTTACTGGATGTGTAGTGTTTACCACGCTGGATTTAAACTGTGAGGGTGCAGGTCGTATCCATGCACACCCTCAGCCGTTTTCTACTTTGTTGTTTCGTCCGGCTGCGATTTGTTTTGGTTGACGGATATGCAACGGATTTTACGTCACGTTACTCAGACTACAACAATAAAAGCGGTAACTTTCTTCTACATCCGTGTAGACTCAAATGAAGCAAATATATATTGATTGTCGCATTAAAAAATCGATTTCAAAATCGTTAAAAAAAAATTGCGATACATAGGTGAATGGATTTTAACCCAGCGATGCTCCTAGTGGAGACCAGGAGAATAGCACGTATTTGCCTCATTGGACTAACGGGAGGAAATGGCTCAATCTGTGGAAAAATATTACAAACTACAATTTTGAAACCAGGGCTCTAGATTGAAAGCCTGATATAATAGAATGAATGATTTTATGATGTAATGGCCATGGGATAAAAAAATGTTGTTTTAATGGGTTTCAATGGGGATATTTTTGTCCTTAGGGGTCTGAGTGGCTGTATTCTGGCTACACAGTTTATTATAGACTCATTATATGAGCTGAGGTTGAACTTCCAAAATAAAAAAACCTCTCACCCTTGCCAAAATCTATGCCATATGCATTAACACAGCCAAAATGATCTGAAAATTAAAAAGCCAGAAATGTCTCTGGTGATGCACATGGGTCAAGTAAAATGTTCTGAAATCGATTGGTGATCTTGTTGGTGTTTTCTTGGATCTGCAGGTACAGGGGAGGCCACACCTGTCATTGCCAACGTCATCTCGCTTGCTTCCGACAGAGCTGCCCCGCAAGGTACACAACAACACACAAATACAGGCATTTATGGACTATATGTCAAACATAAGAGAGAAATACCTACTGTATGCTCATTCAGTCAGTTGACAGTGTTGATTGTGAAGGTTTCTTACTTTGTTTCCGCAGGCGCGGTCTTTCAAACAAAGAACTATGGACATGTAAGTTGTCATATGTTAAATCTATTTTATATACAGTAAAATTCAATTATATATATATATACAGGTGACAAATGAAAGGAAAACCATGCATAACTGAGTGGAGAAACCAAACAGGTGTAGATGTTTCCATACAGGTGTGCTCTATGATACAGTTAAGCAATCAAAGCAATGCAAATTTATTTGTGTAGCACCTTTTAACAACAAAGCAATTTAAAGTGCTTTACATGAGACAAAAAGATCAGATAAACACACAAAAGGCAGTACAAAAACAAAACCGAGGGTGAAAATAAGATTGAATAAAACAGATTAAACAGGAGAGTAAAACTTATAGTGCAGTGCAAGATAACGTTGAGGCAAAAGGATTCTGTGTGATGTGTCTAACAACACTGAGGAGGCACAGTTAAGCTCAGTTTTTGGATCAAGATGACGAGGAAAAGTGACGTGCTGTGGCCTGCACAGAAGATTTCAGCTCGTCAAATCTGCATCAATAAAACAATGAAACTTTGATTCACTATCAGTCTGTACACACTCATGTCTTTGGTGCAGTTGGTGCCTTTAGAGACTGCCATTTGTGAAGATCTCTGCTGTGGCTGCCATAAGCTCATTATTAGTCTATTATTTGATGTTTATTAATTCTGGAGTTGTTACTATTTATGTCCTTTGTCTGACCTTCAGATCAGTATTCAGACTGATCCTGGCCCCAAAATCCTGAAGAACAAGGCTGTTCTCTGCAGACCGCTAGTGCAGAACAAAGGGGTTTCCTGTCGAACACAGACAGTTGATGTCGGAGCACAGACAGGTAAAAGCAACACCCAGACAACAGTGTTTCTATGGTAACATCTCTCCTCTACAGTCGGACTAACAAGAAGAAGAATTCAAAAATAATTATTTGGCAAATGCTTTGGAAATGCAGTGTCCACTGCAAGCATATGTTTGATCAGTATTTTAATGGGAATTTCTTGTTGCCTATGCCCTTGTTTATATACACCGATCAGCCATAACATTAAGACCACTGACAGGTGAAGTGAGTAACATTGATTATATCGTTACAATGGCACCTGATAGTGGGGGGGATATATTAGACAGCAAGTGAACATTTTGAACTTTGTGTTGGAAGCAGAAAAAAATGGGCCAGCGTAAGGATGTGAGCGACTTTGACGAGGGCCAGATAGTGATGACTAGACGACTGGGTCAGAGCATCTCCAGAACTGCAGCTCTTGTGGGATGTTCCCGGTCTGCAGTGGTCAGGAGCTACCAAAAGTGGTCCAAGGAAGGTAAACCGGAGACAGGGTCAGACCCGAGGCTCCTTGATGCACGTGGGGAGCGAAGGCTGGCCCGTGTTTTCCGATCCAATAGAAGAGCTACTGGAGCTCAGATTGCTGATAAAGTTAATGCTGGTTCCAATAGAAAGGCGTACGTGCGTGCGTGTATATATAATGGTATTTTGTTAGATACTTCTGGCTCAACTGGTGAACATAATTAAAAAAAATTCCAACCATTTAGATTTCCTGTTTCTTATTGTGGTGGTACATATTCATTTTTCTTTTTTTCCCTTTGAAAACATCAAGCAAAATGTTGTTCTTTAGATTAGGGACCGATGATTCGCTACCAAGTTGATGTCAAAATTTGGAAAACGTGACGGTACTCGTTTTTCTACAGTACTGGAGATCAGGCCTCGAGACTAACAGCGTTTCCCTGATGATGCTACACTGTGAACAACCAATCTGTGTTGAAATCGGCAAGAGGGGGAACAAGTAACGTTAGTTGTTAGCAGCCGCTAACCTGCTTGGCTAAATACCGGAGCTGACAGCTAACGTTAGAGGAGGTTGCATTGAGTTACATTATGATGCTTTTAAGTTCTATCCAAAAATTTGTATTGGGCAAAGGTACATTTTAACGTTATCATGATGTATTCAAATGTAAGCTTGTAAAATTGTATATTTGGTGACAAACTCGAGGTGGATCATCAGGGATTAATAATACATTTACAAAAACTAGTATGCAAACGGTAATAAAGGGAGTGGATGTTGAAGTACATGGGATTTATTGTTTGTTTTTGTTTTTTACCATGGTAACGAATTGGAAATCAAGAGTCGCGGAATTTTACTGGTATTGGTATCGACTAATAAATTTCTGGTACGGCGACATCCCTTCTTTAGAGTCCACAATCATATCAGCACAATCTTTGAATGTGCTGACCCTTAAAGTTTGTATTCTATATTTACATATCTCGACTAAAGACTTGCTTATGTTGAAACATTTACTCAGTTGTACACCTTCACAATTATGGAACTTTTTTCTTTTCCCCCTCTCTATAGATGACATCTTCCCTAAAATCATGGTTGTTCCTGTCCCAGTGCCGGTGTATATTCCTGTACCCATGAACATGTACAGCCAGTGTACTCCTAGACCTGTGGGCCTGCCATTACCGGTATGTCAAACACTACTACCACCTCTGGTTCTTGATTCTCTGAAGTATGAAATCAGATCAAAAATGGATCATCTCATTATCATGATTACATGATGAAATACTGTACGTATATTAGACAACAGCATCCTCATCCTCCTCATTACAGACCCTCATAGGCTGTTGTATTCTTACTCTGTCTACCACAGGTGCCTATACCCATGTTCCTTCCTGTGACGATGGACAGCGCTGAACGCATTATGGAAACCATCCAGGAGATCAAGGAAAAGATCCCGTCTGACCCCTTCGAGGCAGAGCTCATCCTCATGGCTGAGATGGTTGCAGAACAAAATGAGAAGAATGAGAAAGAGGAGAGACCAAAGGAGAAAGTGGTGGAGAAAGAGAGAGGGAGACAAGAAGCAGCTGCTCCAGATGGTAAGAGAAACATTTTTAATGTTTTTTGTAACTGTTCAAGGAAACCATGAAAAGAAGAGAGGGAGTGGTTTAAAGGAAACCGGACAAACAATCATGATGAAGGTAAAACATATCCTAACCCTGTTTTTGGTTTCAGAATGAGAAAAAAATATTATGAAGAAACAGATTTCCTCTAACATGACATTGATTTAGCGGAAGAACTCAAAGAACATAAAACTGTCAGTTCGTCAGCATTCATTCCAGTGTATGGAAAAGAGAGTAAAACTGACCAGAGGACAGAAAACCCTGTATGTTTGTACAGTAGGGCTGTGCTGACCGACGCTCATGTCAACAACTGACAATTCAAGAGACATCGCTCTGATGCTTACCACATGTTTCAGAGGATTTTTGGTCAAAAGCAAAAGCCATAGAGGTGATTGGGGCGTTTGTGCGCATTAGGGGTGTCACGATTTTGATTCTTAATCGGAAATCTATCGAAATTCTCGACCATCGGAATTAATAGCAGGATTTTTGATTGTTATTTTTCTCTTCTTTTTTTCTGAAACCAATGATCTGTTGATCTTTACCAATCGAGAATCCATAGTCTAACAATGGCATGTTTGAATCGAATCGAATCGTGACCTTAAAATCAAAAGTCAAATGGAAATGTGGATTTGGAGAATCGTGACATTCCTAGTGCACATAAGGAGGCACACCCACGCTCTCTTAAGCAGCAATGTACAGCGTGCTAACCTCAAAAACCCAATTTATAGCTATCGTTGCTAGCTAGGCTCCTTACATGCTTGCTGATAACTTATTTGAAGAGTTAGAGATTGACAACGTTGTGTTAAGAACATCGATACCAGCAGACTAGCTGATCAGAGTTAACTTCAGTGCATCAGTTTTAGATCAATTTGTGCATAAGTGTTCATGATGCCAACCATTCGTGAACTCTGGGTTTTGATTCAGTGTTTGCACGGAGAGGCTATTTACAGCCTTTCACTCTTTCAACGTTACATCAAATGATTTCCCGCTTATTTAGTAGGTTTTTAATATCAGTAAAGTCTATTACACTAGATGACGAGTTCTTCTACTGTTTATTTCACAGACCACGGCAGTAACTACAGTGACGACTTGGACACAGACGACTTGGCCAGTTTCCTCAACAACTGGGAGGACCCCTCCACTGACGCAGGTCTCCAGTCTCCCAGTCGACCGTACGGCCAGGAGAAGCTCAACACCATTCTAGACATTCCTGTGGGTATGACCAATGAGCCTTACTCCGAACCTCCGCCTGCAGCTCCGCCTCCCATGGACATCGAAGCTGACTTCACTATCGGTGAGGAGATGAGATGTACACATCTATGTGCATGATGCAACAACATATTAGTTTTATCTCCACCTTGACCTGCAACGTGCGTGGGCGTATGTGTGTGTGCTGTTTCAGTACCCATCCTTACCTTGACCTGTGTTCAAAGAGTTTAGTTGAAATGTTGCATGTGTGATCAGCTTGATCTGATGTTTCATGTGGTGTCATTGCCAGAAACTCTGGAGAGGATGGCGCGGTTGAGAGAGCAGCCCCGGGGATCCCCAAGCCCTCCGCCTGACGCTCCACGACGACGACAAGCTCACAGGAAAGCCCGAGAAAAGAAGGTAACCGTCTAGATCTGATTGTACTTGCACAAAACTAATTTGTAGTTGGGACACTGGGCATACCTATCATGTGGCAGGTTGTCTCACCCCGACCATAACCATGATGCAACCTCCTCTCTCTCCTCTGCCTAAGGGTCGTAAGTCACAGCGGTCTTCTAAGGCAGCTGAAGCGTCGGCTCAAAAAGGCTCTGTCAGCAAGGCCATGACTGGAGACGTCCCAAAACTGAAGAGTCATTATGGAGTTGATGCCTGGAAGCGATGGATCCAGTGGAGGCAAACTCAACCCAACCTGGAGAAGCCTCGCTTCGGTTGTAAGTCTGGATGTACCGTAAATACCAATAAAGCCCACCTTGATAGTTCAATTACTTGATCCAAGATTAGGTACTTATTAGGGCTGTCAAAGTTAATGCAATAATAACACGTTAACGCAATCATGCGATTAATCGTGATTAAATGTTTGAATCGATTGACAGCCCTAATTAATAGTTTTGTGTAAAATGTGACTTTTTTTAACCTTTGATAATATGGACTCCTTTATGTCTTGATTCAGCTCGTCCCATGGAGTTGAAGGAGGATGTTCTTCGCTGTACCACTGCTGAGCTGAGCTACGGCCTCTGTTGCTTCATCACTGAGGTGAAACGACCCAATGGAGAGCCGTACTCCTCCGACAGTCTGTTCTACCTCTGCCTCGGCATTCAACAGGCAAGACACTTTTCTCTTTAAATGTGCACGTGGCACATATTCACAGTCATTAGTAGCCTACATCAATTCATTTGAATTAATTTACAAACCCCTGGACTTTAACCCTCTGAGACCCACAAAAGACCCAATTTAGTCTTTTTTAGGGAGGTCCAGGGGGTCTTTAGGGGGAGATAGCAGGTCAACAGTAGATGTCACATAGAAGTGGTGTACATCATCTGAAATCTGGGAGCCTGAAGATTAATCTGAGATGCAGCTGAGCACTGTGTGTCAAGTTGTTCTAGTCATAAATCAGAAATAAACATTAATTAATTAATTATTTAAAAGGAATTGTAAAAGTGTATAAGGATTTAGAACATTATGATAGAAGTATATGATGGTCATCCCCATGCTCTATTATGTCTCATAAGTTGTTGCCGCAATTTTTGGGTTGATATCATTTGTTACACAGGTTTGGTGCTAAATTTAACCATTTTTTACCACTGGAGAATTGATAAAAATGATCAATAACCCCTCCAAAATACCACATTAAGACACCAAGACCTTGAGGAACACCATAGAAGAAGCCATGCTGTGATTTGGTATCAAAAACAGAACAGAGCGTCAGTAGTTTTCAATAATATCTTCTAATACTGTGCACATATCGCCAAGTATGATTTTAGTTTTCATGTAGTTTTTGTATGTAAAATTGCAGCAGTGAACATGACACACTGCGGTGACCGCCACACACACACTGCCTTCTCCAGTCACCAGCCTACGTGACCTGCCACCTTTGGAAACTCCCTAGAAACTATTAAGCTAACTGTTTTCGATCCAAAACAAAGACTGATTTAGCAACTGCATGGCTTATTTCTCGCATAAAATGTTTTCAAAAACACATTTGGGTGAACTATTTTCCTGACATAAGAGGAGAAAGTTTCCAAACGAGCCGCCTTGTTAGTTCCGGTTTGGAAGGCCAATGAGGAAACTCCAACACTCGGCTGACCAATCCTGTAACTTCATCACTCAGTCAGTGACAGACTTTTGTGTTTTTGGGGCTGGCCCTCTGCGGTCCAGCCAAAAAGACGTGCATCAGCTAATATGCTAAAGTGAAATGAATGACAGCTACTCTCGTTATTGGCATTGCTTGTTATGACTGTGTTACCTTCTGTCTCTCTGCAGTACCTGTTTGAGAACGGTCGTGTGGAGAACATATTCATGGATCGGTTCTACAACAAGTTCTCCACTGAGTTCAATAATATGCTGAGAGGGTTCAAACCCTCAATCACAGCAAATGGTGAGTTAAACATTTGCAATTTGATTCTGTCAATATTTCAGTTTGTCTTCTTGTCAGTCCGTTTTACACCAACAAACCCACATTTGACCAGATTTCTAACAGGTCTCTCCCTCCTTCTCTCTGCAGGTTATATCCATTCCCGTGTGGAGGAGGAGTTTCTGTGGGACTGTAAACAGTTGGGGGCGTACTCCCCCATCGTCCTCCTCAACACCCTGCTCTTCTTCTGCTGCAAGTACTTTGGCTTCACCACGGTGGAGCAGCACCGCCAGCTGTCTTTCGCCCACGTCATGCGCTGCACTAAAACCAACCAGAACAACACCAAGACCACCTTCCTGCGCTTCTACCCGCCAATATCCATAAACGAGGCTGAGTCAGGTACCAGTATGGCTGAGGGTCAAAGTGAAGTACCTATTTGTTCCGTACCAACATGTTGTTATAACATATTTTAGGATATTAATACAAGGGCTGTCAAAGTTAATTGGATGATAATGTTTTAACGCAAATTCGTTTTAATGGCACTAAGTTGTTAAACGCATTAACACAACTGCGGGAAATAATTTGGATCGTATCCAACGACTGCACTGTATGAATTGCCTTCAAGAGCCGCCACCGTATTGAAAGCGTACCAGAAAGCGAAAGCAGTGGGGAGTCGGGACAGACTATGACAGTTGCGCTCATTAGACTTTTTGACTCCACTCAGCAGTCACAGTCACCTCGGGGTGACAGCGCATTATTTTGACCAGCAGTGGGAACTTCGGTCGCTGCCAGGTCCTACACACTTGTTCCTTTAAACACACTGCAGACAGTATTATTTTCTGTAAAAGTAAAGTAAATTCTCACCAGGGATATTTCATTTCTTTATCTGTGTCTATTATTTGGTGTGTTAAAGCTGGGGTTGGTAATCTTGAGAAACTAGAAAGAATACGCTAGATTTAAAAAAAAAAAAAAAGCAGCACTAGATCCAAAAGTCCCTAAATCTAGCGAGAAAGTCAACAAGTCTGCAACACTGACAGTCCGTCCCTTCAGGTCTCCCTCCAAAGCCACTCCCCCAAAATTATCATTATGAACACAAACATATCATAATGAACGTAAACAATGAAACATGGCTGTCAAGCTAGCCACTTGTGAAAGACGCAAAGAGTGCACGCCGGCAGGCAGGCGGGCTGATAGGTATACAGGCAGGTAGCCCGTCCAGTCATTTCATTCGGCCCGAATGAAATGATTACCATTTTTTTTCTCATTTTTTTGTCGGATTTATTGATTTGATTTGATGAGAATTTCAACAAATACAACAAAAAATGGTTTTGAAGAAGTCTACCAACCCTAGCTTTAAAATATTTAATCAAGTGCAAGCTTATTAAACAGTGCGACTGCTACACCAGGCAGTAGAGTAGAAGTCACAGAAATATGAGCTTCTATGTTGTTGCACCGTACATTCACATAACAGGAAAGCACCTTAGTGTTAGTCCAAAAGTAGTTTTCATTTACAGTGTTTTTAACCAGCAGTTCAGTGTTAAATTGTGCTTCCACTAAAGTTAACTGTGAAATGTTTTCATAGTAAAAATGGTGTAAATGTGTTTGTCCCCTCTTCAGATCCAGAGGTTCCTGCGAAGAAGCGTAAGGAGGAGGAGAGTAAAGAGGATATTCTGGAGATGATGGAGAACATAGAGAACCCTCTCCGATGTCCAGTCAGACTCTACGAGTTCTACCTCTCCAAGTGGTAAGTTTAGTACCACACTGAACTACTTGTAGTGACCAAGTGTTCATATGGGCACCTGACTGTTGTTTAAAGACCAACTTGAAAAATAGTGAAACTATCCTTTTAATGCAGTGGTTCCCAACCTGGGGTCCGGGCTGCCCTTAGGGGGGTGGCAAAGATCACAGGGGGTGCGCCAGGATTTGTCTGCTCTGAGGTTGTCAAAATTAGATTTACTCATGTATAACTAAAATCATAATAACACACTTACTGCTTAATTTATACAACAGTCTGTATCTAAAACTATTAAAAAAGATCATTTTTAACCTAGCAAAATCTAACAACATATTCTGCTTCAATCCATATTTGTTGGCGTTTAGCCTTTCAAAAACAACATTTTTCACTGCGGTCAAAAACCTATGCTTTCCCGCTTGACGCAGACAAACGGGGGGGGGGGGGGGGGGGTCTAGCAGCAATCTTACAACGCCATAAATTAACTTTATTTAACCACAATAACAAAAAATCTATTTTGGCTCTAATGCCATCATAGTAAATTAATGAAGTCATTACAAACAAATATTATGTATCTGCAGTCGCTTGGCGAATTCGTCAAGAAGTTATCACTTTATTTATGTTGACGAAATGTTCTATTCATTAAAGAAAATTGATTTAATAAAAAAAAAGATTAAATCATTTAATACACTGAATCACTTTATTCAATTTGAGGATTTTGTTTGAGGAGAGGGGGGCTCAGCTTTTCATAGATACAAGTAGGGGGCGCTTAAAGGATAATAGGTTGGGAACCACTGCTTTAATGTGTGTCTAATGTTTACATTGCTAAGAATTTAAATCTGTTGACCGTCTTGCCCAGCCAAATTACTTTATGGTGTTTCAGTCAAAGACAAAAGTGAAAACTTAGTGCTGCATGTTGGTCTCCTTTATCCTTTGGTCACCACGTTGACATTAACAACTGTCTTCCATCCAGCTCGGAGTCAGTCAAGCAGCGCACCAACCTGTTCTACCTTCACCCCGAGCGCTGCTGCGTCCCCAACAGCCCCCTGTGGTTCTCCTCCTCCCCTTTGGACGACAGCGCCATGGAGGGCATGCTCATCCGCATCCTCACCGTCAGAGAGCTGCATCTTCGGACCAGCGGAGGTACGGAGCAGAAGACACCCGATGATCCACCATTTATACCTGACGAGGAGGAAGACGGGGATTCAGAGTGATTGGGAGCAGAAGTGACCTTTCATCGGCGTAGCAGCTTGTGGTGTAAATGTTTGTAGATAAACTGAAATGTTCATTTAAACATGGCCCAATAAACAGAAATGGACAGAATACATCTCTCACATGTGTAACTATAATGTGCAGAAGTGAAAAGAAAGTCATACTTCCTAAACCACATGCTCTGTAGGTGGGACTTTGGAAGTGAGATACAAGACTCAGCTCAGCATTCAGACTGTTAACTACTGCTCCGCAGGACACATAGCTGTTGGATAATGCTACTTTTTTTTCCTTCCATGTTGATTCCTACAATTATTGTGCAAATTGGATTTAAGTTTGTTTTTTTGTCCTTGTTTGAAAGACCTACAATGAAAAGACAAACTGAAAACAGCTTTGTGATGTAGAAGTAAATCACAAATCATCTTGTTGAGTGACAAATCTGCAGTATAGTTTGATTTTCAACAATGCATCAATGCCATGATTTGGTGTCAGTCGAAGAGCACATGCTTATTTCCAGGCCCAACATTTTTTGTACCCTGAGGATTGTTGGAAAGTCATTCTCCGAAATCTAGGAAATACACTTCCTAACAGGAATTCCTGGAATAGGAAATCACAGATTTGATTATACCAAAGTGTGACATGAGAGGTTTCTTTTCCTTATATCTGCTGGTATAATCAATGTTCCAGAGTCTTCTCCAACTTGCCATGGTAAAATGTAAAGACTTAATTATCAGATAATCTGATTTTGAAAGGTCTGGTCACTTGATTGTGAGATTACAGAGTGACATTGTATTCTTATCTTAAACGTTAAATGAATAATCAAACTGTTTTCTATATTTCCTTTTGCCCCATCAATAGAAATGGACAGACTTTGATCACCAGTGTCCAAATGATGGGATTAAAACATGTTTTGGGAATTGATTTGAATACGTTTAAGAAAATTCTGTCTTTAAATTTACCACTGATTAAAAAAGGCTGGCAACTTTCATGGTATTTGGACAAAACACAATTTTTTTCCTTTTTTGGGCCAACTTTCATCCAAGCATCCACTAGACATTAACTTTTTGCATAACCATAACCCTGGTGTAAAATACAAAAGAAATACTGTCCCTTCATGTATATCTTGGTTATATTAACCCCCAGTCCTTTAAGTATGGCTGCCAATGTTCTGAGTATTTTCTATTGTATGTTGTTTTTGAATAAAAACATTTCAAACGTAGTTGTTTTATGAGAACAGTAAGGGGTTTAAGTTATTGACACGTGTGAGCTTGAATGTGGGGACCGGTGAGGTGAAAACACTTTTTCTGTGTATATCTTCATAAACCACACAGGCCATGGTCGTATCTAGAAGGGAGCCCGCAAATTGCCTAACTATTTCAGATCAATGCCGCGAGAGTTTTCCACACTTTGCTGGCTCCCTTGTAGCTACTACCTCATGTTGGTGTTTCACCACCGGTGATTGGCTGCTTTTAGAGTCAGTCAGTGACGTTACAATCAGTGATTGGCTGGAGTTGCCGCCGCTCCATAATGCAGTGTTCTCGTCACGGCGTCTGGAAAGAGGACGGAAAGGAAAGATGGCTGCCACTGTGTTAGCCACATCTGTACACCTTCTTGCTTCTACTGTGGGATATTGAAGCAAAGGTAAACGTGTTTAAAAGATATATTTATTGAAACGACATGTTTTTAAGTCAAAAGCAGTGGGTAAAGGGTCATCAAAGCATTGACATTACTATGCACCACCTACTAGTTAGTGTTAGCATGCTAGAGAGGCATGTGTGTGCAGGAGGAAGTAAACAACAGACTCATAACAGACTCATAACAGACAGACAGCAGACAGACAGCTACTGTAGCTGCACTGGTGTCTTACTGTTTATGTTCATAGTTGCAACACTCATTTCCGTTCATACATACACACAGACTGCCTGTGTTTACAGACTTGGCAGCTAATGCAGATAGGAAATATGTTTTATTTCACTTGACTTTCCTGACAGTAGAGTTGCAGATATTATTAATCTGTGTTTGTACCAGTCTTAAACATACAACTTTGCCTCTGTTATTGTAATTAAGAAAAAGCTGTAATCTCGATACAGACATAAAGTTTGTTATATGTGTTTTATAACGTGTGTTGTAAGATGTGTTTTTCCGATTTGTAGCAGTGTTCCATTTATTGTAAGGAAAGACACCTGGTAGCCTCCAAGGGGGGTTTTGGTTGTCTAACTAACCTGTTGCTTTAAAGCAGTGTTGTATATGTAGATCAGCTAGTGATTTTAAATACTTAACATTCAGCAAAAAATCTTTATTGTCTGCCTTATATTTACCAAGAACAGTGTGCTCAGCAGATCTCATATCACCCAAAGCTAATTTAGTATCTTTGGACATTTTCCCAGCTGTCATGGAGAAGCAGAGAACGCAGCTGACTCCAGAGCAAGATGCCCTGGAGCACATAGTTGCTTGCAGAGACAAACCCTTCCTGGAGGAAAGGTTTATAGACTCCTTTAAAGGTAGGAGGTACATTTCTGATAGCGGTCTAGATGTTAATATTGACGGGATATCTGGTATTATTTGACAAAAGGTCAGTCCTTTTGAGCCCTTTTTCTGTTATGAAGATGTGAATGATTCAAAACAGAATATTAGAGGGGGAGTCGGAGGGAAATAAGTGCCTTCCATCGAAGATGTACGAAACTAAACATTGGTGCTTTTTAATCAAGTTATTAAATGTTTTTATAGAGCGAGACAAGCACTGGTATTCACAGACTATTGTCAACTTAAATGTACAAGCCCATTTACACTCACTTGTAAGTATATTTCTGTTCTTTAGGAGTTAAAGTAAGACGTTCTTGGAAAATGAACGATAACCCAGTTTAGAGTCAAACAAGGCAGACTGAGGGGAAATTAGAATTTCTGCATAGTAAAGATTAAAAAAAGAACTTACATGTTATTTAAGTGCCAAGAGGACATATGTCTCAATGTGAAAATATATTTGTTTGAAAGTAAAACAGTGGTCGTGGTCATGCAAATTGGTCATTATTACACTGTACTAATGTCTTCATGTCAATCTTTGCTTTCCTAGGGAGAGGAGTGTTCACCCACAAATCTATTGAACCATCCATGTTTGTTGTTGAATATCGGGGGAACATCTTTTCTCACAAAGACACAACACCTAAGAAGAAATGTGGTGATACTCTGAATGATTTTTTGTTTCAGTTTTCATGGAAAGGAGCACAGTGGTGGTAAGTTTTGTCAGAAAGAGACCTGGTTAGGTTATTAAATCAACATGGTTAAGTGCAGTCATTTTAAGAGTGGTTTAAGTTTCATTAAGAGTATTCTGCTTACAGCGCTGATGCCTCGAAAGAGGACAGGACCCTAGGACGACTCGTGAATGACGATCACATAAGTCCCAACTGTGAAATGAAGAAGATCTTCTGTGAGGGAAAACCACACCTGTGCCTGTTTGCAGTTACAGAAATATCTCCGGGCGAGGAGATAACTTACAACTATGGGGACTCATCTTACCCGTGGCGATCAAAGGTAAGTTTGTGTTATAGAAGGAGCCTTGCTTTTGATTTTTGCATTAGAATTACAGTCACTTGCCAGTTTATTAGGTACACCTAGCAAAAATGTATGCAGTCCTGTAATAAATCCTCCAGAATATGGTTTTAATGTTCAGTTTTTGTTGAAATTGTTTTAGAGAGAGCCTACTCTCATTGATATAAATGGGGGGGACAAATATAATACAAAAGTAATACATAAATGGATAATATAAAATATAATAAACTGGCAAATGAGTGTATGCCATGTGTTAGATGTAAGGTTTTGACTTGGGACAGTTTCCAGGCCTACCGCTCTGTATTTAGAGTGAAAGCCATCCCAGTCGTAAATCTAGAATGGCTGTAGTCATACTGGAAACCGTGTGCCATGTTCATTTTTGATCCTGCAGGGAACTGTCATCACTTAATCATCATAGCTCTTTCTGGGACATCCTAACACACATCATATAGCTATTTAGGGGGACTCTGTAAAAATCAGATATTGCTTGTTAACAGTGACACTTGTGGCCGTTAAGTCAACGACAGCATCCTGTTGCTCGCGCTTATACTCGTACTACTGATACACATGAAACTGAACGTGATTGACAGGCATCATGTTGATTAATGTTAGCAACATTAGCAGCTAAATCGTCAATATCACTATACGTATATTTCACTTGCTTGGCAGTAATGTTAGCTGACCAAACGAAGGTCCCTCCATGAATGGAAGGCCCGGCCAATGTTGATCCTATTGTTAACTTTTCTTGCTTCAGCCTCTCAACCGTGGTCAGAAGGAACAGGGGAGACACCGTAGTTTAGGTCTCCTGGAGGCAACGTTACTCGCTCCGGAGTTAACCCCTCCACCCCCTTGAGGAGCTGCAGCATTTGTTTCTGCACAAATTATAACTGCCACTGAACATTCACCTGATATTCTCAAAGCTAAACTAACTCTCTTCTGCTCCGCTGCTCGCTCGATTTCTCACACACTCGCTGCCGCTCTTTCTCTCTTGCTTCACCACTCACTTCCCACGTGCACACACACTCCCACAACACTAGTTTTTCTCCGACGTCGGTCACATTCCTGTTTTTTAAGATGGTCTTCACCAGATATAACTTTGTTTTTTTGTGCTTTCGTGGAGTTTGTGTTGGAGTCTGAGTTGTGGTGGCGGATGGTCGTTTGTTGCCGTTTGCGGACTCCATTTCTTTTTTTTTGTCACTTTAGTCTTTATTGCTTTTTTGCATACACAAATAAAACACACATATAGAAACGAAACTTGCAACAGTGCAGTGAGGGGTTCAGTTTACAATTGATGATGCAGTATTCAGGGTTATTTTCTTCTTAAAACATTTTCCAATAACTTACAGTTTTTACAGTACAATTATACAATGCTTATGTCTTTATGTCTATACCTAATCCATTTTTCCCATTTTCTGTTAAACTCATCTTCTTTCACTCTTAGAGAATAAGTCATTTTCTCCATCACAAATATTCCCTGTACTATTTCTAACCATTGACTAAGTCTGGGGGTGTCCGCTACAAGCCATTTTCTTGTAATGGCCTTTCTGCCAGCTGTGAGTAGGATTTTAACCAGGTACTGATCTTCCTTCAGCACCACTGAAGTTATATTACCCAAGTACAAAATGGAACATTTCTTAATAATTATATATCCTAATACCTCCTTTAATACTGAGTTCATTCTGTCCCAAAATGGTTCTATTTTTGGGCAACTCCAGAAGATATGTGCATGATTTGCATCTGTATGGCCACATTGTCTCCAGCATGTTTGTTGTTTTAGAATTTGCTTGCTTTTTATGTTAGGCGTAATGAAGAAACGAATCAGATTTTTCCAATTAAATTCTCTCCAGAATTGTGAATTAGTGGATGTCTGTAGTGTTACACACATATCATGCCATTCTTCTTCTGAGATTTTGATGTTCAATTCCTTTTCCCACTTTAATTTCACATAGGATGTATTCTTTGCTTGACATTCCATTAAGCCATGATAAAGTTTAGAGATAATCCTTGATGCTTTTTGATGATATGCATTGACTATAACTTCTACCACTGGATTCTTCTCTTCTGGTGCCTCCCTTTTTACGTTTTTGTTGTAATATTCTCTCAGTTGGAAATATCTAAACAAGTCTTGGTTGCGAAGTGCAAATCTGTCCTTCAAATCTTGAAAACTTCTCAGGTCTCCATTTTTAGTAACAGTACAAAACGCAGTCATTCCTTTTTTCATCCATTCTTTAAATGTTGAGTCATACATCCCTGGTCTGAACTCCCCATCCAAAGCTATCCATTTTAGCACTTTTTGTCGATTTTTCAATTTAAGTTGTCTGGTAAGAGTGAACCAGGTTTCCAAAGTAAATATTGTTATTGGATCGATTATATTCCTGATATGCCCTGGAAGCGCTTTTTCTCCCAAGAGTGCTTGGATGTGGAAATCAGGGATACATGTCTCAATCTGTTTCCACCTAGCTATGTAGCTATCATCACACCAATTAATTAGAGGTCGAAGTTGGGCTGCATAGAAATATGTCCTAAAATTTGGAAGTGCCATTCCACCTTTGTCCTTTGGCAACTGAAGTGTAGTGTATCGAACTCTGGCCTTCTTCCCTCCCCAAATAAATCTAGATATTAATTTATCCCATTCTGTGAATTGTTTTAGTGGGACCTCTATTGGCAGAGATTGAAACAAGTACAATAACCTTGGCAAAATATTCATTTTCACCACATTTATTTTACTGCTAAAATCCATTGGGTATGTGGACCATCTTTCTATATCCCTTCTTATGTTTAGGTTAATGTGGTTATAATTGGCCCCATACAACATTGATATATTTTTCGTTATATGTACCCCTAGGTATTTAATTGATTTTGAATCCCATTTAATATTATACTTTTGCCTGATTTCTTCTTGAGGAACACAGTTAAATAGGAGGATTTGAGTTTTTGAAATATTCAATTTATATCCTGCATAGAAATTAAATTTATCTATGATCTCCATCATCCTTGGAAAGGAGGTGTTTACATCCGTGAGATACATCATTACGTCATCTGCAAAAAGGCCAATTCTATGTTCTCTGTCTTTTATAGTTATTCCCCTCAGTTCCCTATCTTGACGGATCGCTTGAGCCAATGGTTCAATATATATAGCAAACAGGGTAGGGCTAAGACAACATCCCTGTCTCGTTCCTCTTCCTAACACAAATCTCTCCGTCAAGGACCCATTCACCTTTACTCTTGCAGAGGGTTGCTGGTAGATTGCTTTAATAACTTGAATAGAATTTTGGGAAAAGCCAAATCTTTCTAGTGTTTGATATAAAAATTCCCAATTAACCCTATCGAAAGCCTTTTCTGCATCTAGGCTTATCAGGATAGCGCGTGTACTTTCTTTTTGAATCTTGTGTATTATATGTAGGGTTCTTCTAATACTATCTTGTGTTTGTCTGCCTGTTATAAAACCAGTCTGGTCTTCATCAATTAAATCTGGCATGAACTTTTCAAATCGTTTGGAGATAATTGAGGTATATAATTTATAGTCCACATTTAGAATTGATATCGGTCTGTAGTTAGTACAATTTTCCTTGTCTTTGTTCTCTTTGGGGATTAGTGTTATAATTGCCTCTTTCCATGATGGGGGTGTCTTGCCTTCCTTTATAATCCAGTTAAAGGTTCTCAGAAGAAGTGGCTTCAGCTCGTTACGGAATAATTTATACCATTCAATAGGAAAACTGTCGCTACCTGGGGCCTTGTTTGTTTTCATCCTACCAATTGCCTTCTCTATCTCGTCCAGTGATATTTCTGCAGTGATTGTTTTATTTTGTGTCTCTCCAATACAGGGCAGATCAATTGTACGTAAAAAAGTCTTTATTGATTCTCCATCTGCTGTAGAAGTTTGTGTATATAATTCTTTATAATATTCCTGGAATATATGTTCTATTTCTTTTGGATCACTCTTCAATTTCTGTGTACAGGGGTCTTTAATTTTGTGTATGGTATTATCGGCCTGTTGTTTGCGTATCCTTCGGGCAAGTAATTTAGTGGATTTAGGGCCCAGCTCATAATATGCCTGTTTTACAAATCTTGCTTTTTTCTCCACCTCTTGACCCAATATCCCATCCATTTGTCTCCTCAAATCTTCTATTTGTTTATACGTTTTCTGGTCCTTATTATTTTTGTACTTCTGTTCTAAATCCTTCAGGTCTAATATCAATTTATCGTATGTTTTCATTCTGGCCTTTTTAATATATGATGCCCTAGCTATTAACCTTCCTCGTATTACAGCCTTCAATGTGTCCCATAATATGGATGGGTCCACCTCCCCATTATCATTCTCCTCTAGATATCTTTTGATTTCCAATTTAATGTCATTAACAGTTGTTTTATCATTCAGCATGCCAACATTTAAACGCCATACTGTGTTTTTCCTTCTACTATCCATTTGAATAGTTAAGTATATGGCATTATGGTCTGATACATCGGCCACTCCAATTCTGCAGTCTGTTACCCTATAGCAGTCTTCTTTCTGCATTAAAAAATAGTCTATTCTGGAGTAAACTGAGTGCGGTATTGAGTAATGCGTATAGTCTCTTTCTAAAGGGTGAAAATTCCTCCAGACATTCAGGAAACCAATTTCTTCACATGTAGTGTTTAGTAGTTTTGTTAACTGGTTCTTATTCTTCTTTTTGCTTGTCGTATCAAGACTATGGTTCAATACTACATTCAGATCCCCCCCGCATATACAAATTCCTTCTGCTTCCACTGCAATGATATCAAATAGGGATTTGAAAAAGTGTTTATCGCTATCTGGGGGCGCATAGACATTTACCAGCGTTAGAACATTATTATCAACTTTGCCCTTTATTATGATATACCTCCCTTCTTTGTCTTTTATTTCTTTAAAAATTTCTAATTTAACTGAGTTTGATATCAAGATTGCCACTCCTCTTTTATGACTACAAGTATGTGAGCTATAATATGTGTTTTTGTATCCAAATCTTTTAAATTTTTCGTGTTCTTGTCGCGATAAGTGGGTTTCTTGTAAAAAAGTAATATGCATTTTCTCTTTTTTCAATTTAGTCATGACTTTGGCCCTCTTAATTGGATTACCCAAACCATTTACATTCAAAGACATCAGCTTAAGTCCCTGACACTGCATCATTACACTTAGTGTGATTGATTTCACCGTATCCCCTCAAAAACATAACAACACACACATGAACAGTTATTAACATAATACAAACCAGAAATACAAGGAACCTCCAAATGTGGGGTGATCTCCCGTTCATCCCCAAATCCCCGTTGGTGGGTGGAGGGGAAATCCCCATCTCTACTGAGGGCCCCTCCCTAGACCCAGAACTACACCCAACTAGTGGGGTTTCACTGCGTCTAGATAAGTCCAACTTAAACAACCTGACCTCTCCCAGCCGGTCCTCAATGTAATAATTAAACTAAAGAAGTCTGAAAAAAAAAGAATTCAGATATCTCCACTGTGTATCCATTCTGTTGTATAGTCATTTTTCTGTTGAATATGGGCAAAGCTTGGTTCAATGTTTTTTAATTAGTCTTTGATGCAAAGTCTGCCCCTTTAAAGTTTTTCATCGTCTCTTCTCATTCAGCTATATGTTGTTGCAGTCCATAACCCTACCTGCTTTTCTCCTGGTCCGCAGTGGGATCTCTTTCCTTAAGCAAAACGTTTTATGATCTCCACTGGTAGTTTTGCAGCTTCTCCCTCACCCGGTGCGCTGTACCCAGCCTCTGGTCCTTCCCCTGCCGCTGCCACTCCGCTGCTCCTCGCATCATCCCGTTCGCTGCAGGTCCCAGGTCGCCGCCTGGCACTTCCACCGTGAACCCTCTCTCCTTCATGTCCCGGGCTGCCTCCCTGGCGCTGTCGTATGTCTTCACTCCGTTATTCCAATGAATCCGTATTTTAGCGAGCGGTGTCTGGAACCGGATTCCTTTTTCCTTGAGCGCCTTTTTGATGCCCGCATATGCCTTTCGTTTCTGGACAATTTCAGTAGGATAGTCATGATCAAAGAAAAGTTGTTTACCTCCGACGTGTATCTTCTTCTGCCACGCTTTCCTTAAAATCATCTCCTTCCTCTCAAACTGCAGAAAGTTGACCACCACTGATCTGGGTGTGGCGGTGCTCTGGCTCGGTTTTGGGGCGAGCGACCTGTGGGCCCGTTGGATCTGGAGATTAGTTCCCTCTGGCAACTCGAGTTCAGCGCTCAGGAGCTGCTCCAGGTATTTGGATGTGGAGCTACCTTCGGTATCCTCCAGTAGGCCGAAAACTCGAATATTATTTCTTCTTGATCTTCCTTCGAGGTCAGTTAGTTTCCCTTGCATCCGACATGTCTGCTCCCACACCGCCGTCAGTGTCTCGTTGGCGTCTGTCTTCCACTCCTCCAGCTCAGCTATGCGGGTCTGTGTTTCTGTGATGCTCGCCTGTTGTTTCTGTAGCTCGCGGTGGTTTTCTGTTAGCTTACGGTCTATTTCTTGCTGGAGATTGGTGATTTCTTCCTTCATCTCCCTCTTCAGCTCGACTTTAAACATGTTTAGTTCGTGTCGTAACTCCTGTTTGAGCTCTTTTATATCTTTACTGATGGTAGCGAGTCCCTCTCGCAGCATCTCTGTGTGGTCCTGTTCCATTCGCTCCGTTGCGTCCTCCTCGTGTTCGCTAGCTTCGTGTTCGGAGTTAGCTTTTGTTGCAGGTTGTTCTCGCGTTTTGTTTTGCTTTTTATTGTTATTCCGACTTCTTGTATTATATTTTCTTCTCATATCTTACTTTTACTGTCGAGTTACATTTGTTTTGAGGGTTTATTTTAACCGACTCGGGAGAGCAAGTTCACTATGCGTCTACTCTCTCCGCCATCTTCCCGGAAGCCCACCGGACTCCATTTCTAACCAAACGTTAGCTATGGTTGCACACTGTTAGCCCTGTAAGCAGAGCTGAAAATAAAGGCACTCCCGAGCGCCCATGACATCACATGCATTGGAATTCCCCGGTAAAACGGCCGGCATTCTACAGGCTGATAGAGGAAACCCAGAAAGTTGCGGAAAGTCTCATTTTTTAGGTTAGATTACAACCTGCTCACACATTGGCAATAAAAAAACAATTAAAATACATTTGTATGTGTAAAAACTTACAAACAGTCCCTTAAGTTGTGCTGTCTGCTCATTCAGACAATCTCATAACTGGCTCTGTCCAGTTTGTCTTGATTGACAAAAGGGTCCGACTTTGTGATGAAAAATATATAAGACCAAAATGAAAATAAAATGGTCTTTGGGACAAGTGTGCATTTTGAAATAAGAATTGTTAGCTTGATGCGAAATGACCTGCAATAAATGTTAATTGTGGAAAGAAGCAGGATACAATAACATGAAATTATAATGAACAGAATGTTAAGAATATATTGGATTATCTACAATTTCATGGTTTTACTATATATTTTGTCTGTATTTATTCAAGTGATTAATTAATTTAGTCATTAACTATTAATGTTGAACACTTTGGGACTCCATACGTCTCACCTACACAGCAGGTATAATGTGTAGTATTATTTTAATTAAGGCAGTACACAGAGAGACTCAAATTTGCAGTTTACTATGCAGAAAAATCCAAGTGTCTAATTTCCGCATGATTTTTCTATTGCATTTGACATTTACAGGCGTCCTATGATGGATCGAGTAGTTCGTACTCAGACTTTTATGCTACTTCATCAACACCAAAGAATGAAAGGGTATGTAAAAGAAAAATGTCTCGATCGGCTTTTTCTGGCCACTCCAGCAAATGAGGCCGGACTGCTGTATTATGCCTAGTTCACACTACACCACTTTCGCCCTGATTTTCCACTCCCCGACAAAAGCCCCAGATCAGAGGCAAATTGGTGTTGGCTTGCCGCTCACACATCAGTGCTTGAGCGTCATGTGTTAATTTCTATGAGACGCAAGCCTAAAATCTTGCCGACGCTTGCCGATGCCTCGCAGACACATTCCAGATATCTAGCATGCTAAATATGTGGACCTGTCAAGGACTCCGGCCGCAAGCTACAGACTATGAGAGTGCAAGACACGAGTTGAGGGGAAACCTGGGGGAGGAGGGGTCGCCTGTAACAATAAAAACACAGAGTTATTGTTGCACCTAGAGGAATAAAAAGTAAAAAAGAGTATGGAAACAGGCTATTTTGTAAACACGTGCAAACGATCAGCAATATGTATCGCGTACGGTATCGCGTCATTTACCGTGTATTTCTCGTGTTTGTTTTTGTTACAAAACATAGTTTGGAGACCTCATCAGGGATTCATCCCGGTGAGAGATGTAGTGTGTGACTTCCTCTCTCCAGTCAGTCATGTAGTGTGAAAACCACAATGACTTCAAGACTCCTGATTACAAGACAGCACGTTGTGTAGTGTGAACAGTGCAGCGATCTTGACCACTTTAAAAGTCTTGTAGTGTGAACTTGGCTTTAGCAGCATATGCACACAGCTCTCACACACCTCTAAAGCTCACTAATGAACATAAACTGGGCTGTGTGGTAAAGCAGTAGATTGCATGTGTTTCTGTGTGTTTGTGTATAAAGTTATGTGCTGTATGTACTACATTTCTTGTTTCTACTGTATTTCCAGCTTGAAGACTCGTCGGCTTCCAGCTTTGAAAATTCCTGCTCTGATGATGACAACGAACTAGCTGACAGTGGACCAAGTCATAGCAATGAAATCAACAGTCAGCTGGATATCAGGGACAACTCACCTTTTGCTTCATACGTTCAGCAGGAAGACGAAGCCGCCTTAAGCTCTGATGAACTCGGCTGGGATGGAGACCACAGCTCCAGCGAGGCTACACCAAACCTCAGAGGCCCTTCTCGCACCAGTAAAAATTACTGTTACGTTTGCGGGAAAGCTGTTGCTAAAATTTCTCGTCATCTTTTAAGGCATGCTGATGAACAGCCTGATATCGCTGAAGCTTTGGCGTTGCCCAAAACCTCCAACGATCGAAAGAAGTTATTTGACGAATTACGTAACCGGGGAAATTACCAACATAATCAAGAGGTTTTGAAGAACAACAGCGGAGAGTTAAAACTGAGAAGACGACCGAAAACCGCGGTGATCAGTACTAAAACACATGCGCATTGTCCACATTGTAAAGGCATGTATGGACGTAAGAAGATGTGGAGGCATGTAGCCCGCTGTCCTTCTAGGACAACAACAGACTCTGCAACAGGCGACAAGACAAGAGTTTTAGGCGAGTCACCATTCTCCAAAGGAATTCCAGCTGTAGTGTACAAGATGCTCTCAGCTATGAAACAAGATGAGATTGCAGCTGCAGTTCAAAATGATTTCCTTCTAAGACGGCTGGCACAGTATCTGTCCGAGACGTATGGAAATAATCCACGTAAACACGATTACATCAGACAGAGGCTGCGAGAAATGGGAAGACTTTTGTTAACACTTCATGAAAAGTCCATATTGAGCTTCGAAGATGCTATCAAACCCGAAAACTTCTGCAAAACTGTTGAGGCCGTTAAAGACATCGCTGGTTTCGATAAAAAGATGCAGAGCTATAACAAGCCAAGTCTTGCTTTGAAATTAGGACATTCATTGAAAAAAAATGTGCACCATTGTCCTCACCGGAGCTGATGGCAACGAGCAGACGATGAGAGACGCAAAGACATTCATTAAACTGTGTGAAAAAGAATGGTCTGAACTTGTCTCCCTCACAGCCCTCGCTTCGTTGGGTGGACGAAAAGTAAACAAACCGTCTACCATACCATTCACACGGGATGTTCAGGTGTTCTACAGGTACCTGGAAACAGCATCAGCTTCTGCCAGTGAAAGCCTGAAGAAGTATGAAAGCCCGCAGGTCTACAGTGCACTCTGTAGGGTGACACTGGCACAAACATCCATCTTAAGCAAATGTGCACCTGAGGTTTCAAAAATGACACTGAAGACATTCCAGGAGAGAAACTACTCGACCCAAGTGTTGTCCAAGCACTTCATCAGGATAAATATTGTGGACAGGACTGGCCAAAACGTTGCTGTCTTGTTGACCTCTGAACTTGTCAGTGCAATGACGCTTCTCGTGAACAAGAGAGAAGTATGTGGCGTACACATGGACAATCCTTTCTTATTTGCAAAGCCAAACTCTTCTCCAACAAGCCTCTACCACGGAACGAACTGCATCAGGGCCTTTTCAAGTCTGTGTCGTGCAAAGAACCCAGAGCATTTCAGGTCAGTGCATCTTCACAAGCACATCGCAAGAGTCTTCCAGATTCTCAACCTGGAGAACGACGAGCTCGATCACCTCGCTAAACTGTTGGGCCATGACATCCGGGCCGACAGGGACTATTATCGACTGCCAGAGGCAGCTGTGGAACTTGCAAAAATATCGAAACTTCTTCTGGCAATGGAAAAGGGTTCTCTTGAAAGATTCAAAGGAAACTCTCTGGAGGAAATTGAGATTGAGGGTATGTGTCCAGTGTACATGTCTGACCTGCCAGTGGAGACAAATCACTTCTTAAACTACAAATAGACACATACTATATCTTGCGTTTTATTCCAGATGAATTGGAGCCAGATGTGGAGCAGGGCAACCCTGAAAACTGTGATGCTGAGGAGGATGATGAAGACTCTAATCTTTTACTTCAGCAGAGCGGTGTGTTCCCGTACCCATTTATCTGTAATATTCATACTTTTATTTACTTTACTTTGCAGGGACGGCCAATGACACTGAAGTTTATAATGCACATTGCAACATTGCCTCTTCCTGATTCCCTTTTGGTCAATTTTAATAAAGACAATACTTTTAAATATTTAAAGGTGATATGAATCACTGAAATAAAATAACATAAATCAAATAATTAGGGCTGCCAATCAATTAAAATATTTAATCGCAATTAATCAGACATTTTTTTTATCTTTTCAAAATGTTCCTGTTCAAAAGGGAGATTTGCCATTTGCTAATACTCTTATCAACATGGGAGTGGACGAATATGCTGCTTTTTTGCAAATATCTGTATATATTTACTATTTGGAATCAATTAACAACACAAAACAATGACAAATATTGTCCAGAAACCCTCACAGGTACTGCATTTAGCATAAAACAATATGCTCAAATCATAACATGGCAAACTGCAGCCCAACAGGCAACAACAGCTGTCAGTGTGTCAGTGTGCTGACTTGACTATGACTTGCCCCAAACTGCATATGATTATCATAAAGTGGGCATGTCTGTAAAGGGGAAACTCGTTGGGTACCCATAGAACCTATTTACATTCACACATTTTGAGGTCAGAGGTCAAGGGACCCCTTTGAAAACAGCCATGACAATTTTACCTCGCTGAGCCACTACAACCTAACAATCGCAGGTTTCGTTAATGCGTTAAAGAAATAAGTGCTGTTAAAATGAATTTATGCCTTATTATCATGTTAACTTTGACAGCCCTACAAATAATCAATAAATGATGTGGCAATAAGAATGCAATAAATAAATAAATTGCAAGTTCAACACAGGTTGAACACGTTTAAAGTTTTCCAAGATAAACACAAGGTTTTTGTATGACACCGATGTTAGTTTCGTTTATGGATTCATTTTTAATATTTTTGAATAATTCTTCCAGATGCTGCGGAACAACAAGGCAGGCAACAAACTCCTGAGCAAGATGCCCTGGAGCACATAAAGGCTCGCATAGACAAACCCTTCCTGGAGGAAAGGTTTATAGACCCCTTTAAAGGTTCATTTCTTTCATTCTTTTTTATTTAACCCTTTATTTAAAGGTGCGCTTTTTATTGTTCTAGATGTCTTTTCATAGAGATACCTGTGCACAATATCAAGAGCTATCAATGGGATGGTTGATCAATAACTGTATCTAATCTATGTGCTTTTTTATTAATCCTTGCTTTTATAGGGAGAGGTGTGGTTACCCATGAATCCATTGAACCATCCGCCTTCGTTGTTGAGTATCGGGGGAACATTTTCTCTCACAGAGAAACTAGGAAAAAGAAGTGCGGTGATACTCTGAATAATTATTTGTTTGACTTCTCATGGAATGGAACAAAGTGGCGGTGAGTACACTGCTTTTTCAGATTTTTTCATTAAAGGAGGGTAGTTGTTTTTAAATGGTCTATTTTGGCTTTTGTTATAGGGGAAACTTTACAGTATTCAAGATAAAGATTGAAGTATCCAAATCAAGTCTTGACCACCCTCCTCTATGCATGCTGCATGAATTTCTTGTGTGTGTGCAGTAAATTTTCTTTCTCTGTTTTAACTGCACTGCTATGTCTGGTACTTCTTCGTCCTCAATTTCTCTTATTTGTGTATCTGGTTAGCTTAAAGCTGCAGTAGGCAGTATGTTTTTGGCATCATTGGGCAAAAATTCCATAATAACCTTTCAGCATATTGTAATTCAAGTGTTCTGAGAGAAAACTAGACTTCTGCTCCTCCTCATGGCTCTGTTTTCAGGCTTTAAAAATTCTAGCCCGTGACGGGAGATTTTGGCCAATCACAGGTCAGTTCAGAGAGAGAGAGCGTTCCTATTGGCTGTTCATTCAACGGAGAGAGCTGTCAATCACTCGCAAACTCCGATCAAACAGTCAAACTAGGCAGTGCTGATCAAATATGAATTAATATTCTGTTACTGTAATGCCTATTTCGCTCCTCAAATGTTTTCAGAATCATCTTGTAGTGTACTGTTTAGCTGTAAAATGAGAAAGTTTGCTCCGGCTGGTGGGCGGTGCTTGGTGTTTCCTCAACTGATCTCAACATGGCTGCCGGGTCACAAACTTTCTCATTTTACAGCTAAACAGTACACTACAAGATGATTCTGAAAACATTTGAAGAGAGAAATAGGCATTACAGTAACAAAATATTGATTCATATTTGATCAGCGCTGCCTAGTTTGACCGTTTGATCGGAGTTCATGAGTGACTGACAGCTGCTCAGAGACGGCAGACTCCAGCTCGGCTCTGATTGGTTGTTTTCCTCCGGTCTGTGAAATCTTGCAGATGCCGTTAGGAGCACCGGAGGACACAGAGGCACATGATTTTTTTCAGATTACCTGTTTCATGTACTACTGTCAGGATATAGTGACCGTTTTATAAAATAACTTTTTTAAATCATATTTGCTCCGACCTGCCTACTCTGTACTTTTATTGCATGTCTTTATTGTATTTGTAATTTCAGGACTAAATTAAAAACTAGGGGATTGTCCTTAAATAAACAATAAACACTAAATTGACCAGAGTTATTTTAACATCAGTGCATCTTCAAGAGTGTGAATTTGGAAAAGCTAGGCAGAATGTAGGAGGATGTAAAAGTCATGTGTGATATAACAGATATTTTAACAGTGGTTTAAGTTTCATTAAGAGTATTTTTGTTTGCAGCGTTGATGCTGCGAACGAGGACGGAACCCTCGGGAGACTCGCGAATGACAATCACACAAGTCCCAACTGTGAGATGAAGATTATAGTCTGTGAGGGCAAACCACACTTGTGTCTGTTCGCAGTGACAGAAATATCTCCGGGTGAGGAGATAACGTACAACTACGGGGACTCATCTTACCCGTGGCGCTCAAGGGTAGGTTTATTTTCTGTCATGGATTTTCATTGATTACTCAAGTGTATCTATTGACATCTATTGCAGACATGTCTACAAATCTTTTCACTGTTCTGCCCTCCTCTGTTTATGACAAAATATTAGACAATGGTCTTTATATATTGACATCCAATACACCTCAACAATGACTTTACCTTTTAATCAAAATATCCCTAAAATATTGTCATTGTACATATTGTTAACAAAAACTGAACCTTATAAGCAATGCCAATATAATATAATAATATAATGTAATGTAACAGATCAGTTCACAATTAATTCATTCAAATTAATCACATATTTCTTTTATCCGTTCAAAATGTACCTTAAGGGGAGATTTATCAAGTATTTAATACTCTTAGCAACATATTTGGGCAAATATTGCTTGCTTTATGCAAATGTGTATATATACTTATTGGAAATCAGTTAACAACACAAAACAATTGGTCAATTTTAATAAAGACGATTCTTTCAAATATTCAAAGGTGATATGAATCACTGAAATAAAATAACATAAATCAAATAATTAGGGCTGCCAATCAATTAAAATATTTAATAGCAATTAATCAGACATTTTTTATCTGTTCAAAATGTACGTGTTTAAAAGGGAGATTTGTAATTTGCTAATACTCTTATCAACATGGGAGTGGACAAATATGCTGCTTTATGCAAATGTGTGTATATATTTATTATTGTAAATCATTAACAACACAAAATAATGACAGATATTGTCCAGAAACCCTCACAGGTACTGCATTTAGCATAAAACAATATGCTCCCATCATAACATGGCAAACTGCAGCCCAACAGGCAACAACAGCTGTCAGTGTGTCAGTGTGCTGACTTGACTATGACTTGCCCCAAACTGCATGTGATTATCATAAAGTGGGCATGTCTGTAAAGGGGAGACTCGTGGGTACCCATAGAACCCATTTACATTCACATATCTGGAGGTCAGAGGTCAAGGGACCCCTTTGAAAATGGCCATGACAGTTTTTCTTCGCCAAAATTGAGCGTAACTTTGGAGAGTTATTTAACCTCCTTCGCGACAGCAGGCAGCTGCAGACAGCTAGTACGACATGGTTGGTACCGATGGATTCCTTAGGTTTTCTATTTTCATATGCTCCAGTATCTTCACTCTAGCTTTAAAACTGAGCCCGCTACAACCTAAAAATTGTAAGTTGCGTTAATGCGTTAAAGAAATTAGTGGCGTTGAAACAAATTTGTGTTAACGCATTATTATCGCGTTAACTTTAACAGCCCTAATAGGTGTACCTAATAAACTGGTACGGACGGGAAATAACATAACATGTGTCTTGCCAGCGCAGGCATATTAATGCAGTTTGACCAATTACGATACTATAAAACAAACGTCATGTTGTGTCGTCATATTTCCTCATGACTTTTCCATCTTCTCAATATTTACAGGAATCCAGTGAGGAAGTGAATACATCACAAATAGACCGAAATGCTGCTGCATCTTCATCAGAGGACGAAAGTGTAAGTGTTGAATTTATTTCCCTTATTAATCACCGGGTAGATGTGGCGTTGGAGGCATTGCTATTATGTAAGAACTGTACCCCTTAAGATGTCACTGGTGTCTCCGTTAAAGCTGCAGCAAATATTCTTTTTTGTTTAATTTTCATTCTCAATTAAGATACTTACTTTCTTTCAAAGATTTCAGGGCTACAACTCCTGATTATACGTACACTGTATATATATCTATATATATATATATAGATATATATACATTGTTTGTTTTGTGTTTGGCTATATATAGTGTGTAAAATGACTTGTTCATAATTGCAGGCTGAGGACTCAGCAGGGCCCTCCAGTTCTGCAGCATCCTCCTGTGAGCAACAACCCATCGATGCTTCATGCATCGAGCAGGAGGACGAGGCTGATTACAGCTCTGATGATTCTACCTCTGAACAGCCCAAAGACCCCTCCTTCACCAACAGAAACTATTGTTACGTTTGCGGGAATCCTCAGTCTAAAATTTCTCGTCACCTTTTCACCCATAGAAATGAAGAACCTGACATAGCTGCGGTGTTGAGATTACGCGTAAACTCTAAAGAACGGAAAGCGCTACTGGAGAAGTTGCGAGACAGAGGAAATATCCAACATAATCGAGAGGTTTTGAAGACTCGTCGTGGACAACTGAAAGTGAAAAGAAGAAACGCAAACGTGCCCATCACTGCTAAAACTTTTGCATCCTGTATATATTGTAATAGCATGTACGTTCGCAAGGACATGTGGCGACATATGCAAAAGTGTTCTGCAAAGAAACTCTCAGAACCTCTACCACGCAAGACTAAAGTCTCATCTTTGGTCGTTGCTGCAGAGTTAACAGACCCCCAAAACCTCTCTTCAGATGTGACCAACATGTTAAACACACTGAAGAAAGATGAGATTTCATCTGAAGTCTGGAATGATTCCTTTCTGCTGCAGCTGGCACAGTCTCTGTACCCTTTGAATGAAAAAAAGACCATCAGACCGAGGCTGAGGCATATGGGACAACTCCTGTTAACGTTAAAGAAAAAGTCGATATGTAGCATTGAAGATGCCATCAAACCCCAAAACTTCAGCAAAGTTGTTGAAGCTGTGAGAGAGCTCACTGGCTTCAATGAAGAGAAGAAGTCCTGTGACAGACCGAGTATTATGAAGAGTATGGGAAATTCTCTCAAGAGAATTGGTGACATTAACTTCGCCAGAGCTTGGAAAGAGGGTGCTGATAGTGAGACGATACATGAAGCAGAGACATTTATGAAGTTGTGTGAGAAAGAATGGGGCCAGGCCCCAAAATCAAAAGCAAAGCTGCCAACTGTACCGTTCATACATGACGTGCAGCTTTTTTATGGGTGCATGGAGGAGACAGCAGATTCTGCAGTAGAAAGTCTGACGATGTACGGAAGCTCTCCGGTCTATACTGCGCTTCTCAGAGTAACAGTTGCACAAGTGTCAGTCTTAAACGAAGACACGGCCGAAGTTTCAAGAGCAACTCTCAAGTCATTTGAGGAACGGGACGAGACCGAGCTTCACGAAGACGCTGATGTTAGCCAGTCACAGTTGGACCAAATTCTGTCCAAGCACATCGTGAAGATCAACGTTATGAGCGACAGCGGCCAAAAAGTTGCGGTCACGTTGACCTCTAAACTGCTCAGTGCAATAGCACTGCTTGTGAACAAGAGGGAAGCGTGTGGTGTACATGAAAATAATCCCTTCTTATTTGGAAGACCTGATGGATCATGTACAAGCTTCTACCACGGACACCAGTGCACCAGGACTTTTGCAGCTCGTTGTCGTGCAAAGAACACGGCGAACGTCCGGTCTGTGCTTTTTCATAAGCACATTGCGAGAGTTTTCCAGATTCTCAGCCTCACGGATGACGAGCTTGATCAGCTAGCCAAGCTGTTGGGCCGTGACATTCAGACGGACAGAGAGTATTATCAGACGCCAGAGGCAGCTGTCGACATTGCAAAAATCTCAGAGCTAGTATCAGCTATGGAGAATGGATCTCTTGAAAGATTCGAGGGGAAATCTCTCGAGGAAATTGAGATTCCAGGTACGTGTCCTGTTCAGTATTTAAAGGTGTTGATGTGGAGAAACAAACAAAAGTTTGCTCACGAAATGCATGTTGACTGCATTTGCTTTCTCAAAACATTTGCAGAGCCAATTTCTTTTTCTTTTCTTTTTTACATATTGAAACCAGTGGGCAACCTCCGGTTCTGAAAAGTGAAGCCAATGCAGAAGTGCATTAAACTGTCATTCTTTTTAATAGCCAGCAGGTGGCGACTAAAAAGAAGTCAGATTGTGTTTCAAGTCTTCTTCAATACAGCGCGATGTTCATTTAGGGCGTGGCTACCTTTTGATTGACAGGTCTCTACCGCGGCTTTGTCCAGTCTGGGAGTTGTCTGCGTTTCCATCTTAGAACTTCAACTCTTTCACAGTGTTTTTTCAGTTCATGAGAGTTAATTGTAACATTTCAGTCACCTAAAAATGTCTTCTTCAGCGTTCGGTTGTACTTAACTCCACCCTCTCGTGTCACTTCTGGTTGCAAAATGCCGAACTTGAGGTTTCAAAACGGCAGTCCACAAACCAGTGGGTGACGTCACGGTGACTATGATTAAAACCTGCGTTGTTTACTTGCCAGCAGTCTTCTTCTCTGCCTCTCGCTGGCACATATATTTCTTGGTAAATTACCACCACCTGTCTGTCAATGTGAAACTATTGGCAGGAATGTGTATGTGCGTGTACAAGTTAAAAACCTGCCAATATAAGTATGTTTTAGCTGACAAAAGCCTTTACTTAGATTTCAGTGAAATTATATCAATCAAATTGGTTATTCAAATCAAATTTTAATTAAAAAGAACATTATTACTTATTAACTAAGTTGTTGTATTTATGTCTTTATATTGATTGAAGCCATATCAACATGTCCTATTGGGACTACATACATGTCTTGCTTTCCTTTGAAGATGAATTGGAACCGGTTGTCGAGCAGGACAGCCCCGAAAACTGGGAGGAGGAAGCTGAGGAGGACAATGAAGAATCAGAGGCTTCTTTTCTGCTGCGCGGTATGTAGTAGAGAGACAATCTAGTTCGTAGTTTTCCATGCATTTTCAGTAGCATTGAAGCTGGAAATACGCATTACTACGTTTTCTTTCACAGGCACAAATTAACCCTCCATGACCAGCTGCAGTTCGAGCTGTTAGAGGTTGAATATATATATATATATGTATATATATATATATATATATAAAATCATTAACAGGTTAATATTAGAGTCGGGTGACTTGGTCTCAGAGATTTGGTTTTATTGACTCTTAAAATCGATTTAATTCCGTTACCCACAGGAGTGAGAAAGATTTGCCTTAAAGGTGCAATATCCAGAGCATTAATATAACAGCAAACAACTATTGTCTATGTAAAGATATAGAGGAGTAATGTCTACCTGAGCGGAGAATGAAGTCGCTCTCCCTCTGTGTGTGTTGTAATCAGAGCTTCTCCGTGCTTTGTTGACATCACCGGGCCAGCCGCGCATGCTTTTAGTTCATGCGAGTGTGCCCCACTGGCTAGCTCTGCACTGCTCTCAGACGGCGGTTACAGCTGATAACGGCATCCCGACCGCCGTCGCGGAAGCATAGCTCCCACTCTGCCGCTCCCCCCCCCCACACACAGGTTAACACCGTTAGCGCTGTCAGCAGTGTTGCTTTATTTTCACTGTTAGTGCTGTTAGCTACGAGCCACCAGCTCAGACGTTGCCATGTTGAGAGCCATGCGGAGGCAATCTCCCATTTAGCACCTTTAAAACAACAAAATGAACATCATATGTTTTGTCTTAAATTTTTTTTTTCTTAAATGGACAATTAAAATTCAAAACTCAAGGATAACTTATTTCTATTAAAGGGATAGTTCCCAGCGCCAAATGCGGCTATATTTTCCGTTTGGCGAGTAAATCTCAGAGGGCTATCCGCCACACTGGCGGGGAAACCAAAATAGTCGTGTAATAAAAAACTATGCTCGGTTACACTGAGAGTCTGTGCCGCGTTTTGGTGTCATTTCGGGCACGGTGCTTCTGTCCTCTCTCTTTCTCTGAGTTTGACACACGCACCGTGTGCTTAACGTTAGTGAGTGTAAGGAGATATCATTTCAGTAGAGGTGGGAGTGGGGGGGACGGGTGCACGGCGCGCATTGTGTTTGGTTACTAGAAAGTTCATGTGTTTTTTGGGGTGATGACAACATGGGCAAGATGGGCAAGCTTGGCGGCCCGTAACGGCGGCCTGTAACATTAACCAGTATCCGGGAGCGGAAGCGAGCATGTGACTGACGCTCTGACACTTTCAGTTCAGTTTTTTAGGTGTAAAATCCGTTTTGCTGCTGCCCACGTCCACAGCAGTATATTGCGTTGCTCCCATGCTGGTACTCCTGTCTGTTTCTACAAACTGGGGGGCGTTCAAACCGCAATCTACTGTTGGTAATACACTGACTATGGAGAAGTACCTCATACAATCCCACTACAAAACACCCAAACTATCCTTTTAACTTGACACTAAAGCAGAGTGAAATAATTAATATATTTTATCTAATAAATGCACTTTACTCAAGAATGGGAGTCATAAACAAAAGAGATGGGATACAAAAAATTATATTTGTGCCATAACCAAGGCATGACTTATAGATATTTTATCAAAAATATTTGGCAGTGTCATGAGCACAAACATAACCATGTTCAACTTACTGAGATAAAATAGGATTAATGCCTAGCTCACACTACACAACTTTTGCCCTAATTTTCCGCTCCCCGACAGTTTCTGGAGCTCGACGACAAAAGCCCCAGATCAGAGGCAAATCGCTGTTTGCTCGCCGCTCGGCCGTCATGTGTGAACTGCTCATGCAGACACACCTGTCGGGGACTTCGGCCACGAGCTACAGCCAATGAGAGCGCAAGACACGAGTTGAGGGGAAACCTGGGGGAGGAGGGGTCGCCTGTAACAATAGGAACCTACTGTATGTGTTGCATTTGCAACATGGGGCAAAGTTGACGTCACGTCATTTATATGGTAAATAGACTTGTATTTATATAGCGCTTTTCTAGTCTTTCGACCACTCAAAGCGCTTTACACTACATGTCAGTATTCACCCATTCATGCACTGATGGCAGAGGCTGCTAAGGTGCCAACTTTGCCCATCAGGATCTAATCTAAATACTCATTCTCACAACGATGGCTATGCCTTCGGGAGCAATTTGGGGTTAAGTGTCTTGCTCAAGGACACATCGACATGTGACCCGGAGCAGCCGGGGATCGAACCACCGACCTTCCGATTGGTGGACGACCTGCTCTACCCTCTGAGCCACAGCCGCACCATATATATATATATATATATATCGTTTGTGTTTTTGTGACAAAGCGTAGTTTGGAGACCCGACTCATCAGGGATTCCTTCTGGTGAAAGATCTTGTAGTGTGTGACCCCTTGTCTCCAGTCAGTCATGTAGTGTGAAAACCACTTAAAGACTCCCGATTCCAAGACAGCAAGTTGTGTAGTGTGAACAGTACGGCGTTCTGACGACTTTGAAAGTCGTGTAGTGTGAACTCGGCTTAAGTTGTGTTGCAGTTGACGCTGCTGGTCACAGCAGCTACCCAGTCTGCCGTCTCCACGCTCATCCTTTCTCTGGTGAACAGTGGCAGAGATTTAAAAAAATGTGTTTATGGATTTAAAAGAAACCCAATAGAACCAAATTGAGGAAATGTTTGACTTCTCCAGCTGAATGGAACTGTGGTGATAAATAAAAAGTAAATATTGAACAATAAACGTGTTGGTAATCTCCTCACATAGCTTTACCTGTATGTCCTCTAGGTCTTCCCTACACAAAAGGCTCATTTTCGGTAAAAAAAAAACCCCTCCAGAGTTTCTCTCTCGAGGAAACGTCGCAGTGGCCGGAGCAAGAGGCGGAAGAGTGAAAACGAGGCACCTGAGCTGAATGATGAGAAAAACGAAGAGGTGAACACAGAGAAGGATGACTGGTTGGAGGAAATGCCTGAGAGCCGTGCTGCCAACACAACCGAGGAAACAGTGTCTCGTAGCAATGAGGACGCTACAAACATTTCTTTCAGTGATGATGATGAGGACATGAATGTGGACTTTGACATGGACATGGACACCGATGAGGACACTGTCAGAAATGATGAAGATGGTGACCCAAACGGCTCACCAGCAACGCCTTTGATACCAGATGTGACAAAGCAGGACAATGACAGCAGTGATACTGAGAAGAACAATAGCTCACCTAGCAAGCACCCCAGTGTCACAGACCTTGACATCGATTCGGTGAACAATGTGGAGAAAACAGATCGAAAGAAAGGAGGGGAGCAAAATAACTGGATGGATGTGGATAGCGGGAGTTCCTCTGGCTTCTTAAATACAGGTAAAATAAATCTGGTATTTCTAGATGACAGTCAGGGGATCACCAAAGTCAGTAGGACACATCATTTCAGAACCATGAATGTCTGTACAAAGTTTTGTGCCAATCCATCTAGAAGATTTCAAACTATTTCAGTGAATAAGTTTAAACTTTGACCAATGAGTGGCGCTACAGGAAAAGGCAGGGTATCACAAAAGTTTTAAGAATTGATCCTCATTGGGCCTCGAACATCTGAAGCAAAGTTCACAGCAATTCACCAATAGTTGTTGAGATATTTCACTCAAAACTAAAAACCTCATGGTGGCGCTAGAGGAAAAGTCGGGATCACCAAAGTCAGTAGGCTTCATCAGGGGGGTCATGAATGTCTCTACAGAATTGCATGGCAATCCATCCAATAGTATAGCATTTGAACTGCATAACACCCACATTTGATCTTATTCATTTCATCATCATTTATAGAAAAGAACAACAAATTATCAGCTGCAGTGATCGGAATGAAAGAAGTGAAGATATTAATCCCTAAACTGGACATTGTGAGTATCCTTTTTCAATAAATTTAAAATGTGTTACCATATTATAAGCAAAAACTGGTATGCAAGTATGAATTAAAATATCTTTATATACACATCTTTGGCATTTGGCATTTTTTCACATAACTCTTTTGCCATATAATGGATATAGATGTTGCAGCTTTTTTTTTTTTTACTCTTGCTAACGCAGCGTAAAATGATAAATGACAAAAATATAACATTCCTCAACAGTACTTTATTTTCTATTTTAACAAAGTGTAATCATTAGCGTCACAGCATCACAGTTTTCATCACAGTTTTCATCACAGTTTTCCCGTGACAAAGTTGTTTTTCGTTCTCTTTTTGTCCTAGGAGAAGTTTAAGGCTCCAGTCTACATTTCCCAGTTATCATCTGAGTATAAGTCCATCAAGTCGCCGGTGAAAGCTCAGCCCGTCCAAGACAAGCGTCGAACATCCTCCACATCCACAAACGTCAAAGACGAGCCGAACTATGCAAAGGTAAGGGAACGTACTTTTACCTTAGCTGCTGTTCATCAAGTGAACATTGCATTTATAAAAGTATTAAATCACATTATATGTATGAGAATATTTTGAATAACCACCATTAAGTATTTTTTATGATTAAATCATCTGAGCTACTGCCGTCTACAATTTGGAAGGATAAGCAAACGTTCTTTGATGCTTCAATCAGAGCTGGTATGAGCAGGTCAAATGTTGCATCGTTTCCTCTGTACAATCCGCAAGATACAATTTAGGCTGCCAATCAATTTAAATATTTAAACACGATTAATCGCATGATTGTCCATAGCTAATCACAGTTAAAGCAGCAGTGGGTAGAATTGGAGCAAATATGATTAAAAAAAGTTATTTTTATAAAACGGTCATTATATCCTGACAGTAGTGCATGAGACAGGTAATCTGAAAAAAATCATGTGACTGTGTGTCCTCCGGTGTCCTCCGGTGCCCTCCGGTGCCCTCCGGTGCTCCTAATGGCATCTGCAAGATTTCACAAACCGGAGGAAATCAACCAATCAGAGCTGATCTGGAGTCTGCTGTCCAGCTGCCGTCTATAAGAGCTGGCTGTCAACCACGGTCAAACTAGGCAGCACTGATCAAATATGAATCAATATTTTGTTACTGTAATGCCTATTTCTCTCCTCAGATGTTTTCAGAATCATCTTGTAGTGTACTGTTCAGCTGTAAAATGAGAAAGTTTGTGCAGCCATGTTGAGATCTGTTGAGGAAATACCTAGCACCGCCCACCAGCCGGAGCACAGCCAATAGGAACGCTCTCTCAATGAAATGATCTGTGATTGGTCAAAGTTTCCCGTCACGGGCTAGATTTTCTAAAGCCTGAAACCAGAGCCATGAGGAGGTGCAGAAGTCTAGTTTCTCTCAGAACACTTGAATTACAATGATGCCAAAAATATACTGCATACTGAAGCTTTAATCGCCAATTAAACGTTTTTTTAACTGTTCAAAATGTACAATAAAGGGAGATTTGTCAAGTATTTAATACTCTTATCTACATGGCAGTGGGCAAATATGCTGCTTTATGCAATGTATGTATATATTTATTATTGGAAATCAACTAACAACAGAAAACAATGACAAATATTGTCCAGAAACCCTCACAGGTACTGCATTTAGCATACACTAAACTACCAACAAACTAAGAAAAATCTAATAATCATCATTCTTCATCTTCTCTTTCGCATATCAGGTGACGGAGATGACCTGCTCCCACTGCAAGAAGAGCATGGCGAAGGGTCAAACAGCTTACCAGAAGAAAGGATTCACAGACGTCTTCTGCTCCAAAGACTGCCTTTTCCAAATCTTTCCCATCAACAAACCAGTCACCAAGACGTGTCATCACTGCCTCAAGTGAGTCTTTGAAAAACATCACTTCATCTTAAAGTAGTCAGTAACATAGTAGTTTACATTTTTGAATGTGTTCTGTCAGGGCGATATCGCAGCCTCTTGACCTCATCATGGCTGCAGTGGACATTAAGGGAACTATGAAGGACTTCTGCAGTGTGACCTGTCTGATATCTTTTAAGTCCAACCCTATGTCCACCCAAACACCACAACAGCTCTGCAGCATGTGCAACAAATCCTGCACTGTAAGCAAAAAACAAATATATTTTTTTCTTCAATGAAACTCGCTCATTTTAACTATAAACTCTTTGTCGCGCTCACTACCCCGTCATCATTATCTTCTACAGGCCACATGCGAGTTGATTCTGAACGAGGATGTCCACAAATTCTGCAGCCACTCCTGCTTAGAAGATTTCCGCAGGGACACCGTGGCCATCTGCGACAACTGCAGCTCCATCTGCTGTAACAATCTGCTGCAGCTGAAGCTGGAAGAGGGGACCAAAACCATCTGCAGTCAACAATGTCTGGACGAGTTGAAAGAGGTGCTGAAACATCCAAATTATGGTCACTTAAATGTCGAAGACAGAAAATATTACAGCTTGGATAATGCAACACTGAAACACCATATACATTGTACATGCCTATTTCTCACCTCAAATGTTTTCAGAAACATCTTATAGTGTATTGTTTAGCTGTAAAATGAGAGTTTGCTCCGGCTGGTGGGCGGTGCCTGGTGTTTCCTCAACTGATCTCAACATGGCTGCCGGATCACAAACGTTCTCATTTTACAGCTAAACAGTACACTACAAGATGATTCTGAAAACATTTGAGGAGAGAAATATGCATTATAGGAACAGAATATTGATTAATTTATTGATCAGCGCTGCCTAGTTTGACCGTTTGATCGGAGTTCGATTCACTTTGAGAATCCCTGGATTAGATGACTGATTGCGGAGGCAAAGACGTAACCAGCTGAAACATTTGTGCCAATTCATTTTGAAAGAGCAGCTGCTGATGGGGAAACCCCAACTTGACCGATCAATATTTGCCGCAGTGCAGCCAGAAAGGGTTGGCCAGGGCTCTGTGCAGGCCAGTCAAGTTCTACCAAACCAAACTGGAAAAGTCAGACCTGGCTTTGCACACTGAAAGCCCACTATTGTTTAAATTCTCACTGTATGCTGTAGCACTGAAATTCCCCTTGGGATTGGACCCAAGGGACCCAAAGCAAGGCACAGAGAGACTTGCTCACTGATTAAAAGCTTTTCTGAATGAAATAATTATTCTACAATATCCCTGACATTCTGTTTTCTTTTTCTGTTACTGTGCAGAACACCAAGACGCCCCACCGATGCACCATGTGCCACACTTCTCAACCGATTTCAGGCATGGTTCATTTCAAAAGCGGCGAGAACACGGTGGAGCTCTTCTGCACCCGCACCTGTCTGAGATCGTACATGCTTCGGCCCGCACCTCTTCAAGGTACTGGACAATAAGTTTGTCAACTTTAGCCTTTTTTTTTTTCTTCTTTCTTCTTTTTTTTCAAGGGGCTGTGTTGATGTGGAGAGTTGCTACAAGTACCAGTGAGACAAAGTGCTATCCTGGAAGTCCAGGTTGAGTCATATATCAGTGAATTTTAAATGTATCAGACTCTTAAACACTACACAGGGGTTGATAATAGATGGAATTGAAGATTATCACAGCATCTCTACCACCTGCTGCTGGTAGAGAATTAACATCATACCTATAGCCTCATATGCTGCCTGCTTCCCACCCTTACGGCAACATAAGAAGCGGCCAAATGGGGCACTGCCATGTTTTTTTCTATTTCCAGACATTCATGCCATATGATAGGCCTCAAAATAAATGCTGCACAGTCTGACACAGATAAGAGAAAATGTGCCTGGTAACACTTTTATTTAGCATTTAAAAGCAGTATATAAACATTAAATAATTGGTTTATAACATTAGTTGTAAGCAGATTGAAGTGCTTATTAACCCCCTGAGACCCACAATAGACCCATTTCTGTCTTTTTTAGGGGGGTATTTAGAGGGAGTCTTTAGGGGGAGAAGTGGTGTACATCATCTGAAAGCTGGGAAACCGAAAATTCATTTGAGATGCAGCTCAGTGTGTCAAGTTGTTCTACCAATAAATCAGAAATACACATGAAAACAATTAATGAATCAAAATAAATTGTAAAAAAGTTTATAAGGGCTAAGAACATTATAATGGAAGTGTATGATGGTCGTCCCCATGCTCTATTATGTCTCATAAGTTGTTGCAGCAATTTTTGGGTTGATACCATTTGTTACACAGATTTGGTGCTAAATTTAACCATTTTTTACCACTGGAGAATTAAAATGATCAATAATCCCTCCAAAATACCACATTAAGACACCAAGACCTTGAGGAACACCATAGAAAAAGCCATGCTGTGCTTTGGGATCAAAAACGTTTGACATTTGGAGATTTCTGCAAGAATGACATTTTGTCGGCAATTGGATGGCGAGCACTTGTGTTGTGTAAACTGCTCAGAAACCCCCTTATTGTCAATCTAGCTAGAAAAGCCATCCATCCTCTGAATACTCTAGGTCTCTAGTCTGATCCATCCATCCATCCATCCTCTGAATGCTCTAGGTCTCTAGTTTGATTCATCTATCCATCCTCTGAATGCTCTAGGTCTCTAGTCTGATCCATCCATCCTCTGAATACTCTAGGTCTCTAGTTTGATCCATCCATCCTCTGAATGCTCCAGGTCTCTAGTCTGATCCATCCATCCTCTGAATGCTCTAGGTCTCTAGTTTGATCCATCCATCCTCTGAATGCTCCAGGTCTCTAGTCTGATCCATCCATCCATCCTCTGAATGCTCTAGGTCTCTAGTTTGATCCATCCATCCTCTGAATGCTCTAGGTCTCTAGTCTGATCCATCCATCCTCTGAATGCTCTAGGTCTCTAGTTTGATCCATCCATCCTCTGAATGCTCTAGGTCTCTAGTTTGATCCATCCATCCTCTGAATGCTCTAGGTCTCTAGTCTGATCCATCCATCCTCTGAATGCTCTAGGTCTCTAGTTTGATCCATCCATCCTCTGAATGCTCTAGGTCTCTAGTTTGTGGCTGTAAAGTTTCATGAGGCTGTGATTATCATGAGGTCACCACAGGTCATTTTATACAGTCAGGTCAAATTCCCCAAAATTGTCTCACATTTTCATTCACATATCTTGAGGTCAGAGGTCAAGGAACCCCTTTTGAAAATGACCATGCCAGTTTGACATGCATTTGACAACAACTATAACTCCTTCCATGGGCATCCATAAGTGAAGGCTGAATGTCAATATAGTAAAATGCAGTAGTAATACTATAAAATATGTCTTCATAGGACAAGTTATTGTAATTGTTGACAAATACTATACATTAATAGCTTAAAATGTCCTTATATGGGCTTATAACTAAATTATAGTGTGTTAGAAACCATTCATTAAATGTTTGCTTATAAATGCTAAATAATGGGGCGTTAAAGTAAAATGTCAATGCCATTTGGTTAGTTTATGTACAGTTCCTATATTTGCAGTAAACCTAATGACCTGTGACCGATTTCTCCCTTCAGGAAAGAAACGCTTGGATCAGTTGAAGAAGAGGAGATTCACACAGAAGATACAAATATTGAATGCTGTGAGTATTCTATACAATAAATTAATTTACTGGAGTGAAAAAATATGAAGGTGTGAGTGGAATCTGTTCCACACGAGAGCTACGTGAAGCAGACACAGTATTTGTTTACTTGTTATCGTGTTTTAAATGAAGCTTTCTTCTGTTTATTTACATGACAACAGCTTGTCTGATTCGAGCATAGCCAAGTAGAATCACATGCAAGTCCAGGGATGGCTTCTAATCTCTGTACTATAAATGCATCGTCCCACAGGAGGAGGCAGACATCAGTACAGACTCCACGGCGAGCGGGAATGATGCATCTGCAGCTGCTGAATCGTGCACCAAACCAGAACTGATCAGTGCAGACTCGTGCGTTATCTGTTGCAAGTGTAGAAAGAGACTGCCGAGAGGAGAGACACTTTACCGGACGAAGAGCTCACTGGAGGTCTTTTGCTCAGCCAAATGCCTCTCTGAAAGGCATCCCCAACAAGTCATCAAAAACTGCTACAACTGCTTCCAGTAAGTCCAAGATACGTTTCGTCTGTATGTCACCTCTCCTCCTTTTTGTGAGATTTCCTTTTTTTTTTTTTTAGGGCTGTCAATCTATTAAAATATTTAATCACGATTAATCGCAAATGAATCGCACATTTTTTATCTGTTCTAAATGTACCTTGTGGGTAGATTTGTCACGTATTTAATTTATTATTGGAAATCAATTAACAACACAAAACAATGACAAATATTGTCATGGCAAACTCAAGCAGCTGTCGGTGTGTCAGTGTGCTGACTCGACTGACTTGCCCAAAACTGGGATTATCATAAAGTGGGCATGTCTGTAAAGGGGAGACTCGTGGGTACCCATAGAACCCATTTACATTCACATATCTGGAGGTCAGAGGTCAAGGGACCCCTTTGAAAATGACCATGACAGTTTTTCCTCGCCAAAATTGAGCGTAAGTTTGGAACGTTATTTAACCTACTTTGCAACAAGCTAGTATGACATGGTGGTACCAATGGATTCTTTAGGTTTTCTAGTGTCATATGATGCCAGTATCTTCACTCTAGCCCTTAACTGAGCCCGCTACGACATAAAAATCGCAAGTTGCGTTAATGCGTGAAAGAAATTAGTGTCAAAGTTAACACGTTGTCGCGTTAACTTTGACAGTCCTAGTTTTTGTTTTGTGTGTGCATTTGTATTAAAAAGAGAATCGATACAAAATTTTGACAGTTACATACATATTTTGTTTTACAAAGTCCAACATTTATGATAAATAATGTGCAACTCTTTTGACAGTTGATTCCAGATTCTTAGTTGTGAGAATTTGCTGCTTTTCTTTATCTTATGTGATCCTACACTGAAAATCTTTAGGTTTTGTTGGTCGGACAAAACTAGCATTGTTATCACCTGGCATTTTCAATTTTTGTGACAGATTTTGTAGACCTTTAATACTGCAGGTCAAGCAGAGCAAACACCATAAATTCAGGAGACTTGAGGTACTGAGGCCAATGATCTTTGCTCATTCTTTGAAAAATAAAACAAGGTTTCTGTGTCATAACAACGCCCCCTATGCAAAACTGACAAGGGTTTTCCCGAACGTGAATCTCATCTTGATCTCCTCCCCTCAGGGTGATAATGCGGCCTCACAACATGATCCTGGCTCCGGTGGATGATTCCGGAACTATGAAGGAATTGTGCAGCGACACCTGCCTTGCTTCTGTCAACTCCAAGAGAAACACGGCGGCCCCCAAACCTCCAGCTGCAGGACCTCGATCAGAGTGCAAGATGTGTGCCAAATATTGCTATGTAAGGAAAAAAGAAATAGATTTTTGGTTTCTGTTTGACTTTTAGTCACGTCAATGCTTTTAATTAGGACTGTCAATCGATTCAAATATTTAAACGTGATTAATCGCAAATAATCTCAATTTTTTTTATCTGTCCAAACTGCACCTTAAAGGGAGATTTGTCAAGTATTTAATACTCTTATCAACATGGGAGTTGGCAAATATTCTTGCTTTATGAAAATATATGTATATATTATTGGAAATCAATTAACACAAAACAATGACAGATATTGTCCAGAAACTCTCACAGGTATTGCATTTAGCATAAAACAATATGCTCAAATCATAACATGGCAAACTGCAGCCCAACAGGCAACAACAGCTGTCAGTGTGTCAGTGTGCTGACTTGACTATGACTTGCCCCAAACTGCATGTGATTATCATAAAGTGGGCATGTCTGTAAAGGGGAGACTTGTGGGTACCCATAGAACCCATTTACATTCACTGATCTGGAGGTCGGAGGTCAAGGGACCCCTTTGAAAATGGCCATGACAGTTTTTCCTTGCCAAAATTTAGCGCAAGTTTGACGCAAGCGTTATTTAACCTCCTTCGTGAAAAGCTAGTATAACATTGGTTGGTACCGATGGATTCCTTAGGTTTTCTAGTTTCATTTGATACCATCTTCACTCCAGCTTTAAAACTGATCCCGCTACAACCTAAAAACCGCAAGTTTCTTAATGCAATAAAGAAATTAGTGGCGTTAAAACGAGTTTGCGTTAACATGTTATCGCATTAACTTTGACAGCCCTAATAGAAACATCTATGGAAGTAAGCACATCAGTCCATCGGTTATAATAGATTACTAAATCAAGCTCTAAGTTACTGACAGCCAGGCAGTGAAAGGGACCCTTGTGAACAGATATTGATGAAGTTTGTCAATAGCGTATGTGACCATCTCACAACCTGCAGCTGAGCCATCGTTGTAGTTCATTCTTCATAAAGGGGTGGATGTATTTTTCCTCCAGTGTCTCAATCCTTCTCCTTCCAAAAGAGAAGTCAAGAGTTCTGAAGCTCAGTTTTTTATGCAAATAAACACAAAGTAAACACATGGTTAGTATAGCAGACGTGACGTAATATTACAGGAATGTCAGTAGTAATATCTTACATTTTCATACACACTTGTACTTAAAGCTGTCCACTTGTGATCCGATCACCCAGGATGCATCTTAATGCCAGGTCTGAACAGGGCCTCAGTAATGGATCTTTGGAGCAATGTCCCTTCATGAAGATTAGCTGAAAATATGAAAATAAAGACTATCACTATTCTTATCCTTTAAATAATCAGAATTGACACAGTATGATCAATCCACATGCTCCTTTGTCATCCTCAGTGCAAATTCAAGCTGACCCTGGATGGCTGTACCCAGAGAATTTGCAGTAAGGAATGCTTCGTCAACACCCACAGAATCAACAACTTGCCGTTGTCCATTTGTGATGTCTGCAGCTCCGTCAGCTTCGACAAAGGGTTCATGCTGAAGGCGGAGGACGGCAGTCGAGTCATCTGCAGTGAAGAATGTCTGGTCAAGTTCAAAGAGGTGCAGAAATCAAACGTCAAAGTCACGATCACTTCATTTTTACCAGAACAATACTGGTATTGGCATATCTACAACATCCACATTAACACTGCACATGACCATGCATATTACTTAGCTATACATACATGGTCAACACCCAAGCAGTGTGTGTGCACAGGCAGCATGAGTCTGTCAATTAACAAACTCATTTCCTTAGTTTTGCGCAGTTTGAATGGTGATGCAGTTTTGTAACTGTGGCTCAACCCATCTCATTATGTGCATTAGGAATATGGGAAATGTTGATTAGGTCGATAAGAAATAGATAAATAATTAAATATATGTGCTCAGACCCAACACATGTTTTGGTAAAACTAAGGAGCAGAAAAATGAAATGAGCCAATGAAAGATAAATAGAAAATAAAATAGATTGATTGTTCAAGGAAAATATAAAGCTTTATATTGTTTATACACGCCATTTGAATTATTTATTGATATTTTCAGTTATATTTTGTCTTTTACTACCTTTTGACAGTTTTGGGGCTCCATAATGGTAGCCAGCTTTACTTTACAGTAATGTTGATGCCTACCAACTAGGAGACTTTGAAAAGACTTTGAAAAGTCTGAATCCTAACACCCTCTCCCATCTAAAGACGATGTGTCTTAAGTCACAGAGTTTTTAGTCACAGACTATAATATTTGGCAAAGCAATGCAATAGAGTGCTACAGGAATGAGTCCTAAAACCTGGAAATGAGTTAGCATTTTAGCACTTCCGGTTCCCTCGTCTGGAAGTCAATGGGTTTTAGTTAAATGCCTGAAATAAGGTCTGTGGTTAACACAAGCTGAAGAGATTTTAACGTTTTGTTCTACGAAATGAAATACATCAATAAATCATGAATTTTGAAGCCTTTATGTGTCTTCTGGTGATTACATTCACTCTTCAAAAATCCTAAAAGTGGTGGTCATTTGTGGAGATTATCTTGCTGAACAAAACGTGTAAGTATCATAAAGGTGTGTTTGCCACAGAGCTTATTTTCTGCAATAATCCAAAAGCCTATAGAAAAATCCAACTGTTTTTTAGTGCAGGGAACCAGGGCAATGCTAACTTCCTGGTTGGCCTACAAAAATACGTCATTCCTGCAGCACTCAATGGGCCACCGGAACACCCCTCTCCATAATCCTCCAAAACAGATCAACATAGCTCTCAAACCCCCCCACCCCACCAACAGTAACCTTTGATGATTATGATGATTACATTTAACTTCATTTCATTTACATTCCACACACCTCATGCATAAATACATCATATTTTGTATCTATTGTTCTTTATCACTTATCTTTTCTTTTTTTTTTTAAATATTGCTTTAATTTGATTTTCACCCTGACTGCCAGCCACCCCCCACCTACCAACATACACACTGTACACAGTCACATGCACACAGTTTGATATATATTTTTGCCCCTTTTTTGTGTTTTTTTTCAGTTTTCTTTATTTGTATTTCATCCTGTTTTATTTTATTTTATTTGTTTAAAAAAAAAAATCTAATCAATTGGTCTTGCCTCCAAGCCTACCAGAGTGGGCTCCTCCTCCATCTCCCCTCCCCTCAATTGATGACTGTATATGGGGAGAAAAAGGAAAAAAGCCCTGAGCTATCTTCCAGGTTCAGGACCTCCTATTATTATTATTATTATTATTATTATTATTATTACTACTACTACTGAAGTGGGTAGTCTGCGAGACTGCATCTAGATCCAGACCCTTCTTGTTGCCTTTGTTGGTTAGGAGTGAGATTGGTTAGTTTAGGGTTGATTTTCAGGGTAAGCCAATCAGAGGCAGAGTAGGGTGGGTCATGTCTCCGGGGGGCGTAGTTTTCAGATTATGATGAGTTGCATTCTTTCTCCAAAGAACGTATATTACCAAAACGTGAAAGTCAATTGTTTGTTCCATTGCAACATCAGCGCCCAGCAGCAAAGCTACGCTTCTGCCATTTTGGACTGAAAGCGACTACCGGACGCCAGTAAAACGTCTGCCTTAAAAGTGCCGTACTAAAGTAAAACTAAATTATTTCTATTCTATAGTCATACTTTAACTAAATGGCCTGTGTTGAACAATAAAGTATTATAAATATAATAAGCAGATTCAGTCCAAAATGGCGGCTGTTGTAAAAAAACACCAGAGTTTCGTATCTGTGCTTTTATACTTGCTTTCTATATGTACCAGCAATTCTCATTGGACCAAATAGGTGCCATCTTGGGGTCCGGTATCCAGTTGTTATTATACTGTATATCCATGGTTTATAGTGTATTTCACAACGGCTTCGAACGCGACTCAGCCAATCGTAATCAAGGACCGGAACTATCGCTTTATAATTTGTTTGTAGCTATTTTTGATTTACTTTATGGGGTAAGTGTATGGAAAGAGATGGACAGGATAGAGGAAAAAGATAAAAAAGAAAGGAGACATTCTGAAATTACTGAGGGAGAAATTGAAGAATTGCTTTCGTCTGTGTGTTGCTTGGCGACCGTTCTGCTAAATGTCACTGAAGAACTACATTGCTTGGTGGAACAATGATTATTTGTTATCAATAAATGATTGTATTTTTTGTTCCTGTGTGTTTATCTTCTGAAACATTGTCAGGTATATGTAGTAACTGTTTTATAAAAGCGATAAGCCACATGAGGCGGTGATTTACTGTGGTTTTAGAACAGCTAATGGATGATGTTAAATAAGTCTCACGTCTGATCCTAAACCTGCACTGTACCTCACATCGCTTCTCTGCTGGTTTTTATATCTTTACAGGAAATTGAGACGCCCTGGCTGTGTACCATGTGCCAGACGGTCCATCAGTTGTCGGACATGGTTGAAAATAAAAATATTGAGGGCAGGTTGGACTTCTTCTGTAGCAACAGATGTGTGATGGTACACAAGGCTCAGCCTTCCACTGTGTCAGGTACTGCACTGTCATTCTTCTTATAGAACTGTACCCCTTGTCTCCCACCCTCACTCTCTCCACTGCCTTTATTTATTGCCTAGGCACTGAATTATTATATTATAGAATCATTTATGAGCTTTGACAGCAGTTTACAAACTTAAGACAACAAATAGGTTGCATCTAGCTGCCTACTTTGCTAAATACTAACAGTAAAACAAGAAACTTGTCCTAATGTTATCATCTCTTCATTGAGTTAGAGCTGATTGTTTTCCATACACTGCTCACCCCTTCTACGCTAGGCTAGTCTCCAGCAATAGAATATCTCTCTCTGTAGTCCATTGTATGTTTTAAATCCATGTTCATTTGACTCCTCTTTGATTTGTATTTATAGGAAGGAACAGCCCATCACCTGAAGAGAATTTCATTAAAGAAGTGAAGCCATCACCTGAAGAAAGTTTCATTAAAGAAGTGAAGCCATCACCTGAAGAAAGTTTCATTAAAGAAGTGAAGCCATCACCTGAAGAGAATGACATTAAAGAAGTGAAGCCATCGCTACCGAATTTGGACTGCGTGAGTATTATGTGTAATAATGTAACAGTTGTAATGCACTAAAATCAAGGCAAGACTTTAAACCACAGCATTTTTTGCAGTGATGTGTGTGATGTACAGTTTAACAATATGACTGATTTTGTTTCTGATAAGTAACTGTAAAGTTGGACTAGAGGAAAGTATTTCTTCTCTAGGTGGGTTGCAGTGTGCACACACAAGTAGATCCGCTGAATTACACACCAGTTAGAATAAAAATTTAACCGATAGCAATCTTCTTGGCCGATTCCAATTTTTTTTTTTTTAAAGTCTGAACTGCCAATTCAGATTTTTGCCGATTTCGATTCTCTTTCTAAGAACTATAATTGACAACAAAGCTCCAGACTAACTTTTTTACCACCGCCCTGGGAAAACAATTTTAACCATCCTTGTAAACCGTCAGAAATTCGAAATGTTATCCTTTTACTTTGTTATTGTCATCTATAGTGCTTATTTGCATAAAAACACACAATTCAGTTGATTAGGTAATACATCATTGTATTTTTATTTAAATACTTGCTTTGATAAAAAAAATTCTTGACATTAGTAGTTTTAATTATATATTATAACCTGCTTAGAGCTAGTGTTAAGAAGTTAGGGTCATAATTCCCTCTCTATTCTCCATTTTATATTGCTGTGAAAACCTCTCCTTTGAAAAACTGTATTTATTTAAGTTTCTCACCAAAAATTCAATTTCACAAGATTACATTTGAACACATCATGACAGCCTTATAATTTACCTTCGCCAATTGTTATATTTACTGAATAGAGCTTGAACGCATGAAAACGCAAGTCAACGCAACATCCGTAAACGTTAGCTGTTATCTCCGTTATAAGCCGGACTGTGCTATCAGCTGTCAGCAGACGAGCCGGTCACTGTGATTACTCTGGGCAGCATGCATGGGAATGAATTACAATATAAGAACTGTCTGATTAAAGCCCCCCTCCAGCCAGTTTTACTTCCTGTTTTTTAGTAAACGTTCTTTCTCAAACAGAGAATAGGGGTGTGGTTAATAGTCAGACGTAATTCATTACTATGGAAACCAGATTGCATCATTTTTCAACCTAGTTTAGATGAAACCAGTTTAGATGAATTTACGGTTTATCAGACCACAAATGTGACAAGAATTAGCGGAGCATACCAACAGGAGTTTTCTCTTGTTTTCTTTCCGGCTGAAAGTTGTGCTTCCCGTCATTCGGACCTGTTAGAGGCCCACAAACCTCGGTTAATTTATCTCCAGCAGGAGAAGGTAAAGAAGCGAGCGAGTGTGAGAGACAGTCAGTGTGTTGGGCTAATTCTGCCAGTGGGATTTTGTGTAATTCTCTAACTGACGGACAGATTTATCAGTTTGCCGCCGCTCAGACACAAACGAGCATGAGTGACTTGCAGCTTGGAGGATGACGTCTGACCTGCAGCTTCTACTATAGTCATACGTCATATTCCCATTTTAGCAACAACCTTCTTTTTTAAACTTTTAGAACAAAATTATTTGTCATAAAAAAAATTGGCAAACAATGTGGCTAATCAACTTTCTAATCAAATAAATATGAACTTGCAGCTGTGACAAATTGCAAACTTTATGTCTTCTTCGCTCATGCTGAAGAACATCCACACGGATGACATGTTCGATCGGTCGGTGCATCTCTAGTTAGAACAATCACAATTCTCCACACAGACTTCTCCGTTGTAAATGTTACATAGCTAATCCTTTTCTTTCTTCACTCTTCATCAAGATAAAAGAAGAGCCCATGGATGAGGGGTACAACCAGAATCTCCCATCCTTCATATCCACAGACGGTATCAAGGATGAGCCTAAGGCAGGAGAGGATGTGGCTAAGGTAGGACACATGAAACACTTCATAGGAGATACAGACAGATGTAGATGACAGAGTAGTATATGAGTAGTATTGTCGTCACTGATACTGATGAGGAAAACAGTAGAAGAGACACACTAGCAGGCGTTCAGAAGTGGATCTGATGTACAGTAACCAGCTGACTACTACGCCATCACTGTGCATCATCTTACTCTTTGGTTTCTGACAGGAGGACTTGAAGATCGGGTCAGTCTTCTCCTTGACGGAAGACTCATCTACGTCCACGTCTACAACGGCAACTGTCGCCCACATGGATTTGCCTGCGTCTTGCTCCAACTGCAAACAGGTCCTGATGGACGGGGTGACTGTTTACCAGAGGAAGGGCCACGCTGACATCTTCTGCTCCACTCCCTGCCTTTTGAAATTTTACCAAATGAAACAAGTTAAGAAGACCTGCCACTTCTGCCTTCAGTGAGTCATACAGTAGTTTGTTTTATTTGCAGATCAATGTCGTCTTTATCTCATCATTCCTCCCTTTTCCCTGACAAATGTCAAGGAATTTGATTTTAAATATCCTTCAGGTAAACTCATCTCAGGTGTATTGATACATTTTTGACTGTCAAAGATTGCGGACTTAAAACTGATCTCATCCTTCTTCTCAGGGGGATAACACAGCCTCAGGACGTCATCCAGGCCCCGGTGGATAATGAGGGGACAACAAATGATTTCTGCAGCCGGACCTGCCTGTCCTCCTTCAACTACAAGAGAATCATGTCCACCAAAATACCCCTCGTGCCAGTCCTGTCACAGTCGCAATGCAGCATGTGCAGCAGATATTGCATTGTAAGAGAGACAAGGGAACAGATTTCCAAAAGATCAAATTATAATTTACATTTTTTTATCGTAATAGTGAAGAACCCTGCCTGGAAGAATGATCTTATAAACTATAAACTGTACTTCTTTTAAAATTACGACAGTTTTGTGGTAATGGCCACATACTTATTATGGAAAACGCATATTTTTCTCAATAGGTCATCCTTTTTAACCAAAGTTTTAGTTAATACTAGGGCTGGCTAGGTTAACGTGATAATAACATGTTAACGCAAATACGTTTTAACGCCACTAATTTCTTTAACGCATCAACGCAACTTGCGATCTTTAGCTTGTAGCGGGCTCAGTTTTCAGGCTAGAGTGAAGATACTGGCATGAAAATGAAACTAGAAAACGTAAAGAATCCATTTGGTATCAACCATGTCGTACAAGCTTATCGCGGAATAGGCTGAATAACGCTCCAAACTTGTGCGAACGTTTGGCGAGGAAAAACTGGCATGGCCATTTTCAAAGGGTTCCCTTGACCTCTGACCTCAAGATATGGGTTCTAGGGGTACCCACGAGTCTCCCCTTTACAGACAAGCCCACTTAATGATAATCACATGCAGTTTGGGGCAAGTCATAGTCAAGTCAGCACACTGACACACTGACAGCTGTTGTTGCCTGTTGGGCTGCAGTTTGCCATGTTATGATTGGAGCATATTGTTTTATGCTAAATGCAGTACCTGTGAGGGTTTCTGGACAATATTTGTCATTGTTTTGTGTTGTTAATTGGTTTCCAGTAATAAATATATACATACATTTGCATAAAGCAGCATATTTGCCCACTCCCATGTTGATAAGAGTATTAAATACTTGACAGATCTCCCTTTAAGGTACATTTTGAGCAGATAAAAATTTGCGATTAATCTCAATTAACTATGGACAATCAAGCGATACGATCACCAGTTGACAGCTCTAATAAATATTACATACAAAACTAAAAATCTTCATCTCATATATAAACATTACAACTCGCTGCCCCTTTGTTATCCTGGTTTATATGAATTGTAATGAGTATGAATTATGGTTGACACACTGTCCTCTGTTTATCCTCCTGCAGAGCAAACATGAGATCATAGAGCAGGATGTCGTCCACAAGATCTGCAGCGGTCCTTGTTTCCTCCGCTTCTGCAACATGAACAATGTGTCCATCTGTGAGAACTGTCACTCCCGCTGCAACACACCTCTCCTGCTCAAGATGGAGGACGGCAGCAAAAAACTCTGCAATGCGGAGTGTCTGGCCCAATTCAAACAGGTAACGGCATCTTAAAACATCTATCAAATGCCAAAGAATATTGTTTTTTAAGTTCTGTACATTTTGGATATTTTTATGAAGCTGCTGAACTACTTTTAAAGACTGATAGCAGTGTTTAGTTTAGTTCTTTGTTCTTTTTTTAATGCAGTTAAATTTAATTATTTCAGTAAAATTCAGGGTTAAGATAGGATACTTTTTTTTTTTTTATTTAAGGTCTACACTTCAAAAAATAAAAATGCTACAATAAATTAAAAGGGGGAAATCTCCACTACCTTTCTTGAATGGCTCTACAAGTTGCTCTAGATGAGGTGACCACCTAGATTCCCTAAATTTAAAATGCTCTGAGTCGGTGAATCAACTTAATATGTTCTCTGTTTTATTATTTTGCAGAAAATCAAAGCGCAGCAGCCATGTGCCATGTGCCGCAAATCCCATTTAATGTCAGATATGTTTGAAAACAAAAACGATGAGGATGTGGTGGAGCTCTTCTGCACCAGCAGCTGTGTGATGGCATCCAAGATCCAGGCTGTCAGTGCATCAGGTACTGGACTTTAACTTTGACAGCGCGGCTGCTCTTTGTCTTTGTCCTTCTCTTTTGCTCTCTGTCTAATAAGATTCCAGCTCTCAGTGAATCAAGTAATTATGTAAGTTTTGGTAATGTACCATTTAGTAACCTTAAACAACTTCAGATGTCAAAGGGGGCTAAACGTTTAATGCAGTGGAGTTATCCAAATTCTCAAAATGTAGGTAGACAGGATTCCTCCCATGAAGCCTCAGAGCCTTGCTGAAGTGCTTCATTACATTCATGTGATATTAGTACTTGTGGTATTAGTTATTGCTTGTGGCCAGGTTTCTTTCATGAAATCTCTTTTTCTCCTCAGGTGCTCCATTGGATTGTGACAACTGTGGTAAGACTACAGTACCAGCCTGCCACCTCGCCATGTCAGATGCCTCCATTAGAAACTTTTGCACTCTAACCTGTGCCATGTCTTTTAAGGTAATACATCCTACAACAACTCTGAATTGATGTTCCCCTTAAGGCCCAGATAAACCCACCCGACATAAAAAAACTAGCGGCAACAAAGGCTGACCATTGAGTCGCCTCACGTCGCCTGTGTCTTGGCTAAAAAGTTGCACTCGAACACACCACAAAAACTACAGCCGACAACCAACTACCACGTACATTCTGCGCCTGCCGGAGAGGAAATAACTCTCCCTGCCAGCAGGGGGCGGTAGTCTGTATTCGTCATTCAAAGATGGAAACCCGAAGAACAAGGACGGCGGGTATACAAGCCGTTGTTATGATAGGTACATGAAACAAAGCGGCGTTTGCCGACCATTTCCACACCGCTCTCACTCACCACTTAGCTTCATTCCAGATGGCCATGTAGCTGTGAAAATATCCGTGTATTGGAATGATCAGGGGCGGCAAACATGGCTTGGGGCCCTTCTATGTGGAGTTTGCAGCTGGGATGAGCTCCAACTACCCCACAACGCTGTAAAGCAATGGTTCCCAAACTTATCCTACTGACAAAAGTACTGATTTGGCTTATTCCACTGTGGTAAAGTCCTCCACTGTCACCCATAAACTATTCAAAACATAGAAAAGAGCCATACTGTTGCATTAGGTAGCATGTTCCTTCATTACAATTTACATGGCCAGTGTACTTTATCCTAACTTTATCCAACATCCTAACGGTCCTAACAACTTTTCTGGCGGAAACCCTGCTCAGTGTTCTATTAGATACTAGAGACCATATTTATATTATACAAGTTTAAAACCTTTTTACATTTTTGTGCCACAGGAGTCCCAGAAAGACATGAATCCTGCCACAACAGGAGCCTCTGACCTAACCCAATGTGATTTCCTCAAACCGCCTGAGAAACTGCCGTGCGCCCAATGTCGGCGCATTATAAAAGCTATGCCCAAAGTCATCCAGAAAAAGGTGTGTGGTCTGCTTTTTAAGATAGCTTTTTACTTGAGCTGCCTGCCTTTTCTACCTGGCTGTGGTAGTGTAATATTCAGAGAAGCAGGTTTGTGAACTAGCTTTTATACCTTTCTTCAACCACTATTGTGGAAGTAACCCGTGACGTTGTCTTGTAAATCCCAGTTGAACCAGTGGATCTAACTGAAACTCAGGTTATGTCCATCGATTCGCACAGTTTTATTCTGACAGTGTTGACCTACCTGTATAGCTGTAAACCTCTGTGATATGTGATATATGATATAAACTGTGATCTCTTAAGTACGGTAACGTACACTATGACATTTGTTTGTTAAAAGGATAGTTTGGGTGTTTTCAAGTAGGGTTGTATGAAGTACTTATCCATAGTCAGTGTATTACCTACAGTAGATGACGGTCGGCACGCCCCCAGTTTGGAGAAACAGACAGGAGTAACAACACGGGAGCAAAGCGATGTACCGCTGTGGACGGGATCGACAGCGAAACGTATCTTAGACACCTAAAAGAAAGGCTCCCTTAAATACCAATTATTATAGAATATTTTCACTGCTTTACCTTGCCATCAGAGAGCCCTTTCCAACGGGGAATTATATATATGTTATATCCATCTATGCTTTCGCCAAAGCCAACAGACTCCATTGAAAAAAAATCTTTTTACCTCACGCTTTAGTGAATCCAAACTAACACTTTCACCAAAGTCACACAGTAGCACATACAAACTGTGTTCTGCGAGGTAAAATTACAGTTTTCTCAATGGAGTCTGGTGGCTTTGGCAAGAACATAGAAAACGGCTTCAGTTCCCCCTCGGAAATATAGATTATACTATAGCTGTACGGCTAGCTGTATGGCAAGGGAAAGCGGTGAAAATATTCTATTCTAAATATAGCATATACATATTCGATTTTTTTAGTTGGGCCTTTTTTAGGTGCCTAAAATACATTTTGCTGCTGCCCCCGTCCACAGCAGTACATTGCTTTGCTCCCGTGTTGGTACTCCTGTCTGTTTCTCCAAACTGGGGGCGTGCCGACCGTCATCTACTGTAGGTAATACACTGACTGTGGATAAGTACCTCATACAACCACACAACCCTAACAAATCCGAACTATCCCTTTAAAATACACTGTGTTTGTGTGTTTGTGTTTGTGCACAGGGCAAAATGAATTTTGTGTGTAGTCTGGCCTGTGCTCAAGAGTTTAAGACGGTCAACAACATCATTGGCATCTGTGAATATTGTAAGAATGAAAAGGTCATCAAAGGCGTCAAGAAGGTCGACGGCAATGACTGCTACTTCTGCAGTGATGGTAAGAGGACACATGGAAGTGTTGAATGCAGGACTGTGCAGCCTAGTTTTTGTTGTGCACTTGTAATATTAAAATATAGATCAACAACAAAGAAAAAGAGTTGAAGTACTGAAATTCAGGATTAACAGCCTGTGAATCTCCGTTCTCTCCTCCCAGGCTGCAAGATACTCTTTCAACACGAGCTGGAAAAGAAGTGGGGGGAACACTGTGGCTTGTGTGCTTACTGCTTCTGCATCTCTAAGACGGTGGTGAAAGCAAAGTATGACGGCACCGACAAGGAGTTCTGCTCCGACGACTGCAGCTCAAATTACAATATGCTCCACTGCCGTGTAAGTAGTGGTGGGAGTTCACCCGTTTCACAAATGACCTGCTCATTGTAGACAGTGTAGTATTCAAGCTTCAAGTATGTGTCCTTTTCCTTTTCTGTTTGCTATTCTTTGTATGTTTCATGTTTTTATTAGCTCAAGGTAAGTGATGAGTTCAGATTAGATCATGTAAATGAAATGTGTCATATATCTTTTTTGATAATTAGTCCTATTAGTGAATGTATTTTAGAACAGTCCCTTTGTTTGAATTAAAGTTTCAGTTATAGTTATGGCTCCAGTGGTGCATTTGCAAAGAAGTCAATATATGTATTTGTTTTTGGATGGGTTTTGTTTGTTTAAAGGGACTGTTTGTAAGAATCAGAAATGTCTTGTTAACAGCGACACCTGTGGCCGTTAAGTCAACGAAAGTCAGCGTCCTGTTGCTCGCGCTTGTGCTCGCTCTACATAGACATGAACGAGCATCGCTCAGAACAGTGAGGCAACACACGTCAGCTAAAAGCACAATATCACTCTATATTTCAGCTGCTTGGCAGTAATGTTAGCTGACCAGACGAAGGTCTCTCCATGAATCAAATGCTGATCCTAGTGTTGGCTTTTCCTGCCTCAGCCTCCCGACCGCGGCCGGAGGGAACAGGGGATCTCCAAGTTTTGGTCGGAGACGATAACGTTTCTCTCTGCGGAGCCCCGTCACTTCACAAGACACGGGAAACCTCTGTTGGTCTGGAGGAGCTGCAGCAGTTATTTCTGCACAAACGTCCACTGAACATTCACTAGATATTCTCAGAGCTAAACTAACTCTCCTGCAGTGTGTAGTGTGCGCGCATGCACGTGAGAGTGGTGTCCTTCATATAGAGCGAAAACAATGAGTCAATCGGCGGAACATTTATTGGGAACCATTTAAAAAATAAATAAATGTACAGCTTTCAGCTTCCCAAATGTGAATATAGCACAGGCCTTCGTCACATGGTTATTGGGGCTGTCAAAGTTAACGCAATTGGTTAAAACGCCACTAATTTCTTTAGCATATTAACGCAACTTGCGATTTTTAGGTTGTAGCTAGAGTGAAGCTATTGGTATCACATGAAAAAAACCTAAGGAATCCATTGGTACCAACCATGTCATACTAGCTTGTCATGAAGAAGGTTGAATAATGCTCCAAACTTACGCTAAATTTTGGCGAGGAAAAACTGTCGTGGCCGTTTTCAAAAGGGTCCCTTGACCTCTGACCTCCAGATCAGTGAATGGAAATGGGTTCTGTGGGTACCCACGAGTCTCCCCTTTACAGACATGCCCACTTTATGATAATCACATGCAGTTTGGGGGCAAGTCATAGTCAAGTCAGCACACTGACACACTGACAGCTGTTGTTGCCTGTTGGGCTGCAGTTTGCCATGTTATGATTGGAGCATATTGTTTTATGCTAAATGCAGTACCTGTGAGGGTTTCTGGACAATATCTGTCATTGTTTTGTGTTGTTAACTGATTTCCAGTAATAAATATATACATACATTTGCATAAAGCAGCATATTTGCCCACTCCCATGATAAGAGTATTAAATACTTGACAAATCTCCCTTTAAGGTACATTTTGAACAGATAAATATGTGTGATTAATTTGAGATTAACTATGGACAATCATGCGATTAATCGTGATTCAATATTTTAATTGATTGACAGCCCTGATGGTTATATGATATTACATTTTTTTTTCCCTACCTCGGGTAGCTCTCATTAATCAGCAGATCAACGGACAATTAAAATAATCGTTGGTTGCAGCCAACCTGCATATAAGCAAAAATGTGGAGTTGTTAGAATCCTCATTAAAAGCACCAGGTGCTCTGTACTGACTCCACATCTACTCTCTGCTTTCTCTCAGGTTGCCAAGTGTGACACCTGCGGTCGCAACGGTAAGCTGAGGCAGAGTCTTCCCCTGCTGGGAGAGGTCAAACACTTCTGTGATCTGAGGTGTCTCCTACATTTCTGCAATAAAAAGGTCCAGATTATCAACAACGGTATGTATTGTTGGTGTGTGTGCCTGTTTTATTGCTTACAAGCCCGTTTATGTCTGATGTTGTGGTCCTCGTGTGTCCGAAAGTTAACAAAAATTACACAGAGCCGGATTTCAGACTTGTTGGACCTCAAGGAAACCTGGGGGAGTTATCCGTCTCTTTAGCTGCTAAATGCTCCACTATGTTCACCAGCTAGTCTTCAACTGTGTCTGTCTGCTGTTTGCTGCTAAGCACCCAAAACCTGCTTTGAGTCAGACTGTTTTTTTTTTTTAGGAAATCAGATCTGCCTGAAGACCTCTACTTTTATTTGTATTTCCTGTGTAAAGTGTTGTGAGATGGATCACTAACAGCTCTGCTGACTCCTCTTTGTTTCCTGCCTGCAGTCTCTTTACCTCCTCGATCTTCTGACACAGTGGAGTCCTCCCCCGTCATCGCTAACGTTATCTCGCTCGCTAGCGCTTTGGCTAGTCAGCCCAGTGCCTCTGCCAGCTCTACACAGCATGGTACACACACACACACACACACACACACACACACACACACAGACATTATGTGCACATACTGTCGAAAAGCTATTAATTGTGATTAGGGCTGTCAATCCAATAAAATATTTAATCGTGATTAATCGCACATTGTTTAGCTGTTCAAAATGAACATTAAAGGGAGATTTGTCATGTATTTAATACTCTTATTAACATTGGAATGGGCATATATGTTTGCTTTATGCAAATGTATGTATATATTTATTATTGGAAATTAATAAACAACACAACGACAACGACAGATATTGTCCAGAAACCCTCACAGGTACTGCATTTAGCATAAAAAATATGATCAAATCATAACTGCAGCCCAACAGGCAACAACAGCTGTCAGTGTGTCAGTGTGCTGACTTGACTATGACTTGCCCCAACTGCATGTGATTATCATAAAGTGGGCGTGTCTGTAAAGGGGAGACTCGTGGGTACCCATAGAGGTCAAGGGACCCCTTTGAAAATGGCCATGACAGTTTTTCCCCGCCAAAAGTTAGCGCAAGTTTGACGCAAGCGTTATTTAACCTCCTTCTTGAAAAGCTAGTATAACATGGTTGGTACCGATGGATTCCTTAGGTTTTCTAGTTTCATATGATACCATCTTCACTCCAGCTTTAAAACTGAGCCCGTTACAACCTATTTTCATTCACATATCTTGAGGTCAGAGGTCAAAGGACCCCCTTTGAAAATGGCCATGCCAGTTTTTCCGCGCCAAAATTTTGCGTAATTTTGGAGCGTTATTTAACCTCCATCGTGACAGGCTAGTATGACATGGTTGGTATTGATGGATTCCTAGCTTTAATGTAAAACTGAGCCCGCAAATGAGTGGCGTTGAAACAAATTTGCATTAACGCATTATTATCATATTAACTTTGCCAGCCCTTATTGTGATAAATGAAGATGCTTCTATACTTTGGTTCAGTTGCTGTGGACATCTTTGTTTTTCTGACTCAAACTCTTGTCATATCTCCACAGTCTCTGTCCCTGACATTCAAACAAAGGTTGTTGGACATGTAAGTTTACTCCAAAATCCAAGTCCTCTACATAGTTCTCATCCTTCTGTTGACTTTATTAACTCCTGTTCTCTAAATCACATCTTTGAATTAGCTAAGATATAATACATTCATACTCCTTTTGATGTTTGAATTATTATTATTGTTGTTTATCATTATTTGTCTGTTTTTCAGGCCAGTATTCAAACAGTCCCCACAAAGCTGAAGAACAAGTCCATACTCTGCACACCATTGGTCCACAACAAAGGAGTCTCCTGTACGACACAGACTGTCGACACAGAGGCACAGACAGGTAACAATCACCTCCAGGATTTTTAAATGCTCAGCCAATTCATTTTTTACGGGATGCTGTGAAATTCTCCAGATGCACCCTGTACCGACGTGTTTAGTTTTGCCAAATATCAGCCCTGTCGGTACCCTATTCTGTATCAGCAAATGTCCATATTAGGCAAACACACATCTTTGCTCATGATAAATTATACAAAATCTACAAATATGAACCCTCTTTCTGGAGTAAGAGCTCTGATTTTGTTTCTGTTTCCTTTTCCTGTTGTGTGAAGACAACTTTGTACCTAAAGTCATAGTGCTGCCTGTCCCAGTGCCGGTGTACGTTCCTCTGCCTATGAACATGTACAGCCAGTACACACTGCAGCCTGTGGGCCTGCCCTTACCGGTATGTAAAACACCTCTGACACCTCTCGCTAATGTTGATCACATACAAATATCAGGGTGTCACACTGCAAGAAAAATGCTCTCATTCTTTAAATTTATGGATCTTCTTAAATGGTGCTTAGTTCGGTCCATGTTATGCCATCAGAAAAAGCAGTACTTGTCAAGAAAATGACTTGAATCTGAAGCTTCTCTAGAACATCCGAGTTTCTATCATTCAAATGTTCTTGATCTGTTCCCAGGGCTCCAGACTAACTTTTTACAGTGGTTGCACTGGTTGTGCGTAACTTTTTCATTCAAGGGGCACCAACCAATAATTTAAGTGCATCCAAAACTTTTCACCACGCCTTTTGGTGCCTTTATAAGCTTTTGTCAGTTCCTATAGAGCCTCACTGTTTACTGCTTTGGTTTCCATGCTTTAAAGGGCCCATATTGTGAAAGTAAAAGTGAGATTGTCATGTCTGCTATAGTATAAAGCAGGTTTAAGTGCCATATAAATACTGTGAAAGTATTGAAACGTTCAATATACGGAGAAATACGCACAGCCCGTATTCAGAAATTGCGCGTTTGAAACAAGCCGTCAGGATTTCTGTCCATTTGTGATGTCACAAATATACAATATATAGACCATTACTCGGTTTTAAACATAAACATTCTAAATGTGTCCCAGTTTATTTCCTGTTGCAGTGTATGTGAATGACATCAGCTGGCAGGAAGTAAACATGGACCCAAACTGTTGCCTAGCAACGTAATTCTGTTGCAATTCCATTGAAATGAGCTAAAACGGAGCGTTTCAGACAGAGGGTAAATACAGGTATATTCAGACAGACAATATGAGGAAAATAACGTTTTTTTGAACATTACAGCATGTAAACATGTTCTAGTAGTAACACAAAATACAAGTATGAACCTGACAATGAGCATAATATGGGACCTTTAAAGCTCAATACTCCATTCAACTGCTTCTCAGATTTACAGCAGTGCCATCTCGCTTTTCATCAGATTTTGTCAGATTACTGTTTGGGTCTGATTTTTTTTTTCTGTTATACACCAACATCAGGTGACATTGAAAAACAAAAAGTAGTACAACTGAAGTATGTCCTTATCTCCCCTTGACTATTTGAAGTTGTGACATTTAAAAGATTGTGGGAAAACCAGGGGAAAATAATCTGGGTTTTAAAGGGATGAAATTTGGACTCTTGAGGTGTCTTTATGACATTTAAAGTGGCAGTAGGCAACAATATTTTGGCATAATTTGGCAAAAATTCCATAATAACCTTTCAGCATATTGTAATTCAAGTGATCTGAGAGAAAACTACACCTCTGCACCTCCTCATGGCTCTGTTTACAGGCTTTAAATAATCTTGCCCGTGACGGCAGACTTTGACCAATCACAGGGCATTTCAGAGAGAGCGTTCCTATTGGCTGTTCCACAAAAGGAGATGCGCGTTCACGTCTGGTCTCTGCAGATAGTGAAAGCCTCGGTCAATGGCGGAACAACCTACTGGAAAGCTTGCTATTCCAGCATTGGCAGCAACTGCCTACACCTCAAAACAACCCAAAAAAAGAAAGACAGACTTTCAAAAAGACAGTCCAAACTGTTGATGTCGTTAGAAGGTAATGTGTAGCTCGCTGCGGTAGCCTCCTCAGATGTAGCGAGCACGTATGAAGCGCGTGCATATGCCCGTTCTCGTGTGGGGGGAGGGGCTTCGGACAGAGAGGGGAGAGCGGAGAGAGGAGAGAGAGGAGAGAGCAGCTCGAGGGGATGCAGGATTTTGCGTTTTCCGGATTTCTACGCACTGCAGCTTTAAGACACACACAGTGTAACAACATCCAGCCTCCCTACTCTCTCCTTTGGTTCCTGTCACTCTGTACTGTCAATTAAATGTCCTAAAAATAATTGCATGTTGGTCTGATTGGGGTTAGGCAGCACAGCCTTCAGGTGCCACTGTCAGATATTACAGACTGTTTTTCCCAAACTGTCCCTGCTGGCCGTAGCTTCCTGTGCCCGTGTTTCTTCCCGATCCAACTGCGACATCAGTGAAGAAGAGGTTCCAGCCTGACCTGCTGGAGGGAGAGCTCAGCTTCAAGTCTGAGACGAAGAAAGCACAAGATGAAAGGAACCAGGGAGAGGACAGAGAGGTGACAAAAGAGGGACAAGGACAAGAAAGTCCTGCTCCAAAAGGTAAAATATTGTGTCGAACATGAAGGGGAAGTGACGATACTGATACTTGGACTTGAGAAAGGATTCTATAAACTAAAAGAAACAGCTAGATCAAGAGAGCTTATTGTTCCAGCTCTCAATTTACTCCTTATGTTTGTCGTACTAGAGTTGAAGCAAATATGATTTAAAAAAAAGTTATTTTTATAAAACGGTCATTATATCCTGACAGTAGTGCATGAGACAGGTTACCTGAAAAAAAGTCATGTGCCTCTGTGTCCTCCGGTGCTCCTAATGGCATCTGCAAGATTTCACACACCGGCAGAAAATAACCAATCAGAGCCGAGCTGGAGCCTTGCCGTCTCTGAGCAGCTGTCAATCACACGTGAACTCCGATCAAATGGTCAAACTAGACAGTGCTGATCAAAATATGAATCAATATTCTGTTACTGTAATGCCTATTTCTCACCTCAAATGTTTTCAGAAACATCTTGATGTGTACTGTTTAGCTGTAAGATGAGAAAGTTTGTGACCCGGCAGCCATGTTGAGATCAGTCGAGGAAATACCAAGCACCGCCACCAGCCGGAGCACAGCCAATAGGAACGCTCTCTCTCTGAAATGATTTTTTAAAGCCTGAAAACAGAGCCATGAGGAGGAGCAGAAGTCTAGTTTTCTCTCAGAACACTTGAATTACAAAATGCTGAAAGGTTATTATGATGCCAAAAATATTCTGCCTACTACAGGTTTAAGTTAGATTTTGAGAGAAAACTATTTCTAGTGCTCACATGTGCAACAGAGGGCAGTGTCTTGTTTATTCAACCAAAGAATACAGAAAAAGTAGAAAATAAAGTGCTCTACACAAAGAAACCGATACAGCACAACCCGTCATAGACCTTTTTCGCAGCAGACATTTTAGCCCTGTTTCCACCGCAGGAACTTTACCTCGGAACTAGTATCCTTTTTGAGGAGCTCATTGCGTTTTGACTGCAGGAACCAGGGTCTAAATTAAGTTCCGGGGACATCTTACCGGGCCTTTTAACCCACCAAAAGGGCCCGAGACGTAGCACAGATAGTTGTGAGTGAGAGAAAGAAAATATATGATCTGAATGTTTCATGGCGGTTACGTTAGTCGTATTTTGAAATTTGTTGGTAAATGTGATCATTTATTGTGATGTAGATTTTAGGACAGAATAGATTACAGATTTCTAGATCAGCCTCCTCTCTGGTTTGATGTTAAAACAAAAGCTCCATACTGGTTTATCTGTAACTTATATTCATTATTTTCAGACCACACCAGTAACCGCAGTGATGACTTGGATTCAGATCATCAGGCCACTTTCACCAACCAGGAAGACTCCTCCACTGACACCAGCTTTGGGTCACTCTGTCGACCACACACCCACAAAAAGCCACCTCCGGTTTTAGAGGTGGGTATGCCTGGTGAGCCTCAACCTGAGCTCCCACCTCCAGCTGCTCCTCCTCCTCTTCCTCCTCCTCTGGAGATGAGAGGGGATCCCCAGAGCTCATCGAGCTCTGAACTGGCCCCTCCGCTATTACAGCAAACTATGGAGAAAGTCCACAACAAGAATAAGGTAACAAACCACCGAGGAGATGAGTTTAGAAGCTGTGGTCTCATCTTTCTGTGGTGTAATCTGGTCTCTTCTCTATATCACAGGGTCGTAAGCTGCAAGAGTGGTCCAAAGCAGCTAAAGAGGAGACTTCTCAAAGAGAAAGGGTCACGTCTAGGAAGCACCACAAACTGAAGAGTCGATGTGGAATTGACGCCTGGAAGAGATGGATACAGTGGAGGAAATCACAAACCAACCTGGAACTCGTTTCTTGTATGTTTTTCTGTCATTTTAGAATTTTTTTTTTTTCCACAAAGCACACTCAGAATTTAGTTTTTACCAGAACAAAACTTAATGAATGCAGGTGTTAACAGATGTTAAACCCTTTTCTTCTGTTAGCTCACGCTGTGACGTTAGAGGAGGATGTTCTTCGTTGCTCTTCGACCGAGCTGAGCGATAGCCTCTGTTCTTTCATTACTGAGGTAAAACGACCTGATGGAGAGCCGCACTCCCCCGACAGCCTGTTCTACCTCTGCCTCAGCATTCAACAGGCAAGATGAGCAACACTGTACACACACTCATTTACAGCATACTAGGGTTGCAACTAACAATTCATGTCATTGTCGATTAATCTGACGATTATCTTCTCGATTAATCGATTAGCTGTTTGGTCTAGAAAATGTCAGAATATGGTGAAAAATGTGGATCGGTGTTTTCCAAAGCCCAAGATGACGTCCTCCTCCTGTTTTGTCCACAACTCAAAGACATTCAGTTTACTGTCATAGAGTAAAGAAAATATTCAAATTTAAGAAGCTGGAAACAGAATTTTAACTTTTTTCTTCTTGAAAAATAGGAACGCTCTCTCTCTCTGAAATGACCTGTGATTGATCAAAGTCTCCCGTTACGGGTTAGATGTTCTAAAGTCTGAAAACAGAGCCATGAGGAGGAGCAGAAGTCTAGTTATCTCTTAGGACACTTGAATTACAATATGCTGAAAGGTTATTATGGAATTTTTGCCCAATGATGCCAAAAACATATTCTGCCTACTGCAGGTTTAATCGCTGCCGCTCTACAGAACACTATCTATGACTTGCTCTGTCAGGATGGTATTTCTCTCCCACTCCACTCTTTTCATACATATTTTTGCCCTCTTGACCTTTTTGGGGAGGCACTTATGTCCTTTTTGGTGAAATTTTGTTGAACTCTGAAATAGGACATGTATGCACAGTGTCCTGGGTAATAAACCCAATTGGTCTTTGTATGATTGTATACACCGTTCTATAAACGGACTAAGAGACTCCTATTACTAGCAAGTTTATAGATATGAGAAAAGTGAGACCGTAGGTTAACCAGGTCATTTTAGGAATTATCTATTTTGTTCATGTATTTTTTTGTGGTTAATTGGGTTTACAACATTATGCAGGATAGAGAGTCAACATGTGCCTTAATTCATCATGCATAAGACAATGGCACTCTTTCCTCACATCAGCTTGTTTCTCAGTAAACGTAACTTTTTCTTACAGTCCTAGGTGCAACACTTATTCTTCATGACATTTTACATATACAATATATTTTTGATATCATGCAATTATTGTGCTGATTCTACGAACAATAGGACGCTAAATAATTTTTTTCCAAAATCCAATTCACTTTCATATCATTTGCTGAACAAGGGACTGGATTGGACTCTAAAGCCCCATCGCCCTCTGCTGGAAGCCTTCATACACATTCTCTGGTTCTTCCGTTGCAAACTGCAGAGGATACACCTTCAGAAATCATTTGGGACAACAGTGTGTATGGTCACACAGTTCTTGTTGTTTTGTCTGACTGTTATTTTGTTGTTTCTCTTCAGTACCTGTTTGAGAACGGTCGCATGGAGAACATATTCAGTGATCTGATCTACAACAAATTCTCCACCAAGTTCACCAAGATCCTGAAAGCTTTCAAACCCTCCATCGCAGCCAGCGGTGAGTCGCTGTGTCTTTTTTATGCCTCCGATCAATCAGATTGACCAGATTTCTGACAGGTCTCTCTCTCCTTCTCTCTGCAGGTTATATCCATTCCCGTGTGGAGGAGGAGTTTCTGTGGGACTGTAAACAGTTGGGGGCGTACTCCCCCATCGTCCTCCTCAACACTCTGCTCTTCTTCTGCTGCAAGTACTTTGGCTTCACCACGGTGGAGCAGCACCGCCAGCTGTCCTTCGCCTACGTCATGCGCCACGTCAACACCAAGACCACCTTCCTGCGTTTCTACCCGCCAATATCCATAAACGAGGCTAAGTCAGGTACCAGTATGGCTGAGGGTCAAAGTGAAGTACCTGATTATATTGTAATAGAGACATTTTGTGCAAGTGCTGTTTATGAAAGTCAGATAGTTTTGTCTAAACGCATCTTTTCAGCCCCTTTTCACTGCATAATGGTGTGTTCACACCAAGAGCAAAGCTAACTTTTCGCGCGACGCAATTGCATACAAAGTCAATGCAAAGGAGCGAATAGACGGGAATTTGTGCCGGGCGACACAAATGACATGACGCGTACATCTGAGATTCGCTTCATTCACGTATTCGCGGGAGTTGAAATATTTCAACTCAAGCGAGAAATTTGCGTGACGCTGTGTCACAAAAGCCTATCGGATTTGAGATTCTCCTCCTGTCGTCACTGACATCCTGACGTTGTTCAATCAGAAATGGAGGAAAAAATATTGTAGCCGTCTGTGGTCACCCAGAGCTACGATAGTACCTCATATCTGTACAGAGACCGGACCAAACTCTGTGTATAAATGTATGTGTATAAACCACAGATGGTCTATGGTATAAACAACAACGTCACTACCGTATTTATGCCTAGATGACTTTCACTTGAGCGTTGATGGAACAGCTGCATAGCCTGGCACTGATCGATCCAAACTCAATTCAGAAAACAAGCATTTTAAAAGTAGTTTGCTTGTCGTCTTGCGGACAGACCTGACAAAGCATGAATTCAGACTTTTACAAATCTGCATTATTATGTAGTTACTTTGGCATCCTTTTGATCCGTTCTTTGCAATTAAATCACAGCACAATCTGTTTGTTTTGGGTTCATACCGCAGTAGCGATGTGTGACTTGCTAGATACAGTCAGTGCAATGGCACTGTATGTGAATATATGAACCCAGACACGACGGCGTTTTAGTGGGGGGGTTAAGCATAACAATTGTGCATTTTGCGATAAAAGCAACAAATTTGGCACAGATGTAGGTTTATATGTTATGAAAAGATTGAGAATTGGCGGCCATTTCATCCTCAGCAGATGGATTTATTAGTAGTTTAGCTTTTGAAATCAAAGCTAAAATCACATATCTGCTGGTGGTTGGTTCGCTTGCTTTCAAACCAGAAACGAACCGCACCAGAGTCCGCTTGGAAGCAGACCGAGACCCACCATCTCAGGTGGACCAGAGTTTGGTTGTTTGGTCCACACCAGAGTTTGAATGAGCTTTACACCAGCTGAAACAAACCATACTAACCAGGCAAACGGACCTGAGATTGTTTTAACTAAACCAAATGGGTTATGTGTGAAAGCAACCTTAGCGACCTGTTTCGCTAACAAGAGTGAATGGAAAGAGAAAAAAAAGCATAAAAAACTAATCCGCCCAAAGGAGCACAAAGGCAGTTGATAATGATTATCTCCTTTAGTTGGGCGTATATATCACGGCTAGTGAGCGATACAACCCAAAGTTCTACCGAAGTTCAGTATCACTTTAACTGTGATTAGAGGTTACTGGCGACCCAGACATTTATCCAGCAATATCTCTGTCAATTTTACTGCTAATGAAAAGATAAATACACCGATGGAAAGCTGAAGATCTTGCCGTTCTAACGGTGTATTGATTGTCATTCTATCATGAAAGCAAGGGGGTGAAGTTTGACCTTGAAGTGACCATGCTCCTTTTATTCGGTTTTAGTGTTTTTCTCAGATTAAGAGCTTTTAAAAAGTACCCTTAAAAAATAAAGAGGTAAAAAACCTGTCTGTGATCTTCTGACATCTGATCTGATCAGCTTGAACACATCTTGAAAATCACCAGGAGTCATAAAATCAGTTTTCTGCATCATTTTGGAATATTTAGCGCCTATTTGGACTTCCACAACATGTACAAAACAGCAACAGTGGTTATTGCTTCCATGGTTGATGGCGGAAAGAGAAGTTGTTGGTATCTATGGAGACAAGCTCCTCCTCTCAAGCGCGTCTAGCACGAATGAACACAAATTATCCTGGCGGTCCAAATCTCGCAAGTAAAACAAGGCGGAAATTTGCTTCACTCTTGTTGTGAACACAGCAGAAGAAGTAATCCAACAGGACTGTGTACAAATCTTTGTTGCATGCAGGTTTGTGTTGTTATATTATGTGTGTGTGTGTGTGTTTGTCAGATGCAGACGGCGTACCTGCTAAGAAGCGTAAGAGAAATGAGAGTAAAGAGGATATTGTGGAGTTGATGGAGAACATAGAGAACCCTCTCCGCTGTCCAGTCAGACTCTACGAGTTCTACCTCTCCAAGTGGTTTGTAGATTTATTTTGTATGCATTTTGGTTTAGGTGTGTCATTGACTCCTTCTCTACTTTCCTCTCCTTCCTCCAGCTGATGGGATGATATCATTTAAGACATGAGCAGTACGGGATTTTGAGGCCCGCTAACATTTTTACTTTGAACTTTCAGATTGCCCATGTGCTGATACTTGATGTTTAAACCTGCAGTAACTGGTTTTATAATAACTGACCCCTTTCACATACACATAGTCATTTGACCCATTGTTTATATAAAGATGCTGATCATATATGACAATTCTCTATGTAAACAATGTGTCCTTTTTTTAATGTTGTGTTGCAGGTTTCTGTCGTCCGTCTTTAGCGCCTTGCTGTCTTGTTTTTTGTAAAGCACTTTTTAACATGTTTTTTGGAATTATTCCATCTTGTGGATGGGTGGAATACGGAAAATATAAAATGCAATCCTTCAAGAATAAGCAGTGCTTCTACTCCATTGTCTTCATTCTTTTTGCAACGTTTTGCATTATTTAAAAAAACAAAACAATTAAACACAGAAAAGAAACTAACATCAAGTGAAAATTGCTAGGGCTGTCAATCAGTTACAATATTTTTCGTGATTAATCACATGATTGTCCATAGTTGATCATGATTAGATACACCTTTTTTATCAGTTCAAAATGTACCTTAAAGGGAGATCTGTCAAGTATTTAATACTCTTATCAACATGGGAGTGGGCAAATATCCTTGCTTTGTGGAAATGTATGTATATATTTATTATTGCAAATCAATTAACAACACAAAACAATGACAGATATTGTCCAGAAACCCTCACAGGTACTGCATTTAGCATAATATATCTGCTCCAATCATAACATGGCAAACTGCAGCCCAACAGGCAACAACAGCTGTCAGTGTGTCAGTGTGCTGACTTGACTATGACTTGCCCCAAACTGCATGTGATTCTCATAAAGTGGGCATGTCTGTAAAGGGGAGACTCGTGGGTACCCATAGAACCCATTTACATTCACTGATCTTGTATCCAGTATCTTCACTCTAGCTTTAAAACTGAGCCGGCTACAACCTAAAAATCACAAGATGCGTTAAAGAAATTAGTGGCGTTCAAACAAATTAATTTGTGTTATTGCGTTCATTTTGACAGCCCTAAAAATTGCATAACCCAGATATTTGCTGGATAACAGTCTAATCTTAGTTTTAATTGTAAATTCTGCTTTTTAAACAAGTCCAAGTAAACTCCACTATCTTTAGGAGCTTCAGTTGGCTATCATCAGTCTCAAAGTTTGTACCACACCACGCAGGGTACATCCAGGTAGACAAGTCACCTCACATAAAACCACTTCTGGACTTGTAGTATATTATGTAACAAGCTGTATCTACAGACAGCTCTCTGATTTTCCTGCACATCAGTTTACAGTGGCTCCACCTGCCAGTATAAACTCATCCACCATCTTTATTTTCTGTTTTGCTCTCCTTCCATCCAGCTCAGAGTCGGTGAGGCGGCGCACCGACTTGTTCTACCTTGAGCCGGATCGCTGTTGTGTTCCCAACAGCCCGCTGTGGTTCTCCTCCACCCCTCTGGACGACAGCACCATGGAGGCCATGCTCGTACGAACCCTCGCCGTCCGAGAGCTGCAGGGGGAAGATGGAAGAGCTGTGGACCAGCGGAGGTCAGATGACACACTGTTTACACCCGACGAGGAGGATTCACAATGATTTTTTATTTTTTATTTTTTCTGGAGGTGGCATTTGATAATGTCTAAGAACTAAAGAGAAATACATTCCATCTTATAGAAATAAAGAAATGATGTCTCTCAATCTCAAAACTACAAAACATTTTTTCATCAAGTCATCCTCAGGTTTAATTAAGATTAAAAGATTAAATGTTTGACCAAATACTGAAAGCTCACAACCATGTTTTGTGTCTCTTGTGACTTTGATCTCTCTGCAGCCTGATATCAGATTAAATAAACTTTACAAGCAGCCTTTATTTCACACCATTTTAAACGTTTGGACTTGGACTGTTACTAACAGGTTGGTTTCACAAAGATCAAAACTAATAGTCAGTCTTCTGATAGATGTCTGCATTCATCCGTGTCACAAAGCTGTATAGTTCTTAAATAGGACTAATGTGCCATGAACTCTGGTTAAATTCAAACTGAAAAACCACATCAAAGTCACACCAGTTCCCTTCACTTCAGCAGCCTTCTGTTAGAAGAACATTTTACTGGGAAAATTCAGCAAATAATTTAACAATACAAAAAACTCCCGGTAGTATAAGATAGCAGAGCTGAGCTGCTGTGGCTTCAGTACTTCTGCTAACTCTTCCCCTTCACATTACTGGTTCAACAACATTATCAACAACCCTCACATGTTTGTGAAACCAGCCTCTGGTGTCTTTCAACCTTAGAAGAGAAAAGAAGAAGTTCATGTTAACTGCTGATTCATACTGTTTGTTTGTCTCCCTTGAGTCAGTTGAATGTTGATGTTCGAGATTTTGTTAATTTTATTTTCAATAAATAAAAATATTGAAAAGTAATCCCGGGAAAGTTTATTCTAGGGTGTTGGAAAGGAGGCTTCGACCGACCGTCGAACCTCAGATCCAGGAGGAGCAATGCGGATTCTGTCATGGCCGTGGACCAGTGGACCAGCTCTTTACCCTTGTAGGGCTGTTGGAGGCCATGGTTCTCTGACAGAAAACAGAGTTGGGAGTGAGTCACTGCCCCAAGCGAGGGAGTTCAAGTATCTCGGGGTCTTGTTCACGAGTGAGGGTGAAATGGAGCGGGAGATGGACAGGCAGCTCGGTGCGGCGTCAGCAGTTTTGCAGGCGTTGAACCAGACAGTTGTGGTGAAGAGGGAGCTGTGCCGGAAGGCAAAGCTCTCGATTGACCGGTCCATCTACGTTCCAGCCCTCACCTATGGTCATGAGCTTTGGGCAGTGACCGAAAGAATGAGATCGAGGATACGAGCTGCCAAAATGAGTTTCCTTCATAGGGTGGCTGGGCTCAGCCTTAGAAAGAGGGTGAAGAGCTCAGACATCCGGAGGGATGGAAAAGTGATCCTTGTTTTACCTTACTTTGTAACTTTGTATTACCTCGTTATTACGCATATCTCAAAAATGAAAAAAAAAGACAAAGAAAGATTACTGTTTTATACACCATACTTCTTTGTAAATGCTTTAAAGTTACAAATGCTGAACACACAAAAAAACAGTTGATGGGTGAAAATAGTTTAATGCATTTTTATTTTTACAGGTGAGCCGAGCTGTAGCAGCACAAATTCAGAAGATCAGTAAAAAGCTGTTTAATTCTGCACAATCACTCTCTGTCTGTCATCTGTTACATACTGTATGATCACTTCTTTAATAGATGAACACATTCAAGAAGCATTTTAATGTTTGCAGGGTCTTAATAAGTTCTTTATTTGTATCATTAGCTGCATATAATCACATTGCTCCACATTCTGCATCCTGTACTGAGCTTGTTTAACAGGCTGAGCCTTAAGACTTGAGCTGAACTGCATTTCAGACACACTTTAAAGTTTTTGTTGGTTTGGCACAAATTCTTCTGTGAGGCACTCTGCAGTCTTTATCAAACCAACACCTCAGGTCTGCTCTGTTCTTCTCCCCCATCCTCACACAGTCCTCTCCATCCTTCTTGTTTTTTCCCTTCCAGTTGTCCGGCTCTTTGAAGCTCCAGAAAGTCAAACTGACATATTGGAAACAGAAAGAACTGGTTCAATAACTTTATAGTAACTTTGATATTGGAAATTGACAAAAAAAAAATTGTGTCACTGTCAAACCTCTTGTCCAGTGGTGAGCCGTCTGCCCACAACCATTTGTTTTCTTCCTCGGAGTCCGTCAGTCCGATCCAGAACTTGTCCTCAGGTTTGTCCATTTTGTCTCTCAGTCTCCCCAACAGGAATACCTTGACAGGAAAAGTTGATGGAAAACACAAATCTGTGACATCCCCTTTCTGTGCTGAGAGACCATGTTAACTAATGTGGAAACACAAGGATGTGATGAAACATGAGCGTGCAGCAGTGTGTTCTACCTGCTCCTCTCTGCTCTCTATCGTCACCAGATCTCCTCCTAGACCTCTACATTCACTTCTGCTCTCTTCCCAGGTTGATTTATCGCTGGAGAAATGATAGCACTTTGCTCCATGTTGCTCCCAACCTTCTTCACAGCTTGGACGTGAGCCATCTTTAAAGAGATCACAGCAAACTCTTTAGTCAGGTGCAACAAATCTCTCTTTATATTTGTGTGATTTGGAAGCAGCAGGAGCATTGAAGTGAGAGCAGCCGAGACGATCTGTCAGTCCATCACTGTTTCTTTAATTATCATCATCAGAGGATGCAAACATCCATCGTTTATTTGTTTTTGGTTGTGGGCACATTTGCTGCTCTGTGTTGTTGCTTGATATTGTTCAGCTCAGAGGACGGCTCGTTGTGATTAAAATGAGCTTGTAGCTCGTTGTCTACCTCACTACGGTTAGAAAGATCCCTCGTTGGTGTTTTAACAACATTTAGTTTATGAGTTATTGATCCGGGAAGTTCAAATCTGTCAATATTTTTCCAACTTTAGTGAACTAGTTCAGATCCGCATTACTCTTCCACGATGAAAAATTGAATAAACTCTTCATCTATAGAACGGTATTGAATATGTTTACCAGTATTATTTCATCCTGTGGTACACACATTCACCAGGGTGTTAATTATCTCCTCATTATTTAGGATTGCTGATACTAGATTCCGTGCTGACTCGCTCATAGTGACACACACATCTAGCAGCACCAAGATCTGTATGGATAAGGACCTAAATCACAAGACGGCAGCAGTGCCGTGATGACGTCAAATTTCATTCCATATACTCAGAGTTTCATTCAATATATTCAGAGTTTCATTCAATATATTCAGAGTTTCATTCCATATACTCAGAGTTTCATTCCATATACTCAGAGTTTCATTCCATATACTCAGAGTTCCATTCAATATATTCAGAGTTTCATTCAATATATTCAGAGTTTCATTCAATATATTCAGAGTTTCATTCCATATACTCAGAGTTTCATTCAATATATTCAGAGTTTCATTCAATATATTCAGAGTTTCATTCAATATATTCAGAGTTTCATTCAATATATTCAGAGTTTCATTCCATATTCTCAGAGTTTCATTCAATATATTCAGAGTTTCATTCCATATTCTCAGAGTTTCATTCAATATATTCAGGATTTCATTCAATATTCTCAAATTTCACATTATATATATAATAATTTCCTGAACAGCATGCCATAATATATATACACACACGCCTATTATTCAATTTCATTTTCCGCCTAAAATTAATGTGTGTTTACTGTTTAAGTGTATAAATGTCAAAGATGGACAAAGGTGTTGATAAAACGTTTGCTTTGTTGTATGTAATAACTGTCTGTGAACATCCAGTCCAGATTTGGTGACATTCTGATCATTATTTATAGAGATACATGTGATAAGGCAGACTCTGTCCCTTTTTAAGCCTACGTTTTCACTGTTTTCGGTTTTGGGAATCATCCAAACATCAACCAAATAAACTCCTTTTAGAGTAAAATATTTTTATACAAGCATCCATTTAAAAAACTAGACAAAAACATGGTTGTGCTTTGCTCCACCTCAGGTAGGGGTGTCTGAAAAACTAAAGCCTTTTTTGGGGAGTTGTTCCTCTACTATTAATCATCATCAGAAGATGCAAACATGTAAAATAAAATCCACATCATTTGTACTTCAGGAGGTTGTGGGCACTTTGGCTGCACCATGTTGTTTTCTCTTTCACATAGCAGTGGAAATCAGTAAACAGAAAAAGAGCTCACTTGAAAACAGATTATAATTACAGATCAGTCACCTGTTGGAATGAAACTGAAAAAAGCTGGTCGACTGACTTACCCTTGAGATTTCTTTTTAAAGCTTCATGCTCGTCTCTCAGTGTCTGGAAACATTTGTTGGTTCACAGGTTATCAAACGCTGATCACAAACAGGAAGTACAGGTCAAACACCTCCAATGGTAAATCAGTCAGTACTTGATCATTTAACATGTTGGACAAACAAAATGATGTTTCTTTTGAGATTCACTTCATGTTCAACAGCAAAAATAATGTGTTTTATTCTCCTCAACATGACAAACTATATAACAATGACAGCAGCTGCCAGGAGAGCGCTGAGAACCAGCAGGGCCACTCTCTCTGATGTGACCTTTGACCCTCCATGTGACACTGAGCGTTGTTGGGAGGCTGGAGCTTCACCTGTTCAACAGTTAGAGGAGACAGAGATGGACCCATCTAGCTGCTATTTCAGATTTTTATGTTTCACCTGCTTAATAAGCACGTTTTCTGTATCGCTGTTCTCAAAGCATTAAGAGCAGCAATTATCAGATCATTTCATAAAGTCAAGCACAACAAGACAATTTTACTTTATCACCAACATTTTGTGAGATCTGCTTCTCATCTAACTCTTGTTTTCTTGCAGAGTTAGATCAGTAGATTGACACCACTCATGTCTGTACGGTAAATATGAAGCTACAGACAGCAGCCTGTTAGCTTAGCTTAGCATAAAGACTGGAAACCGAGGGAAACAGCTAGCCTGGCTCTGTCCAAACGTACCAACATTCACAAACCAGCACCTCTAAAGCTCACGAATTAACTGTGTAATTAACTGGAGTGTCCACTGGTTGCCTGGCAACCTCATGCTGGCAACAACACTCCAGAGCATTATTGCCAAAGAACGTATATCGCTGAGAAGTGAAAGTCAAATGATCGTTCCATTGCAACGTCAGCGTCCAGCAGCAAAGCTACGCTTCTGCCATTTTGGACTGAAAGTGACTACCGGACGCCAGTAAAACGTCCGCCTAAAAAATGCCGTACAAAACTAAAACTAAAATATTTCTATTCTATTGTCATAAACTACCAAAATGGTCTTTGTTGAACAATAAAATATTATAAATATAATAAGCATTTTCAGTCCAAAATGGTGGCAGATTTGTCTCTTTGCTTCTATGCTCTTTGTTATTGCTGCTACCCAAGAAATGGTCTTTCACATAACCCCCTGTAAATACATAATGTTGATTTGGGAGGGGGGGTTAACACTTTGTTTTTTGTACCGATTAAACAAACTACAATATGATAATTAGTGAGCTTTAAGTGAGTTTAAAACAATGGCAAATTATTTTGCACACTGTACTTCTACAAGTTAGTTTGAGTCATGTTAAAGAAAATGTAAAATGTTGAGATTTAAATAGAATAGCAACATATGAAGTTATTCCGCCCTGCTTCTCTTGCTGTTCTGAGCAGTTTGTTCTACGACAGTGCAGAGGGCTGCTGCATTAGACCAACAGGAAACAAGAGTGTCACACCTCGCCTTTCCTGTTGGTCTTGTTGTTAAACAGATAACACAAATTAATTGTAAATATAACTTCATCATGGTTATAGTTCCTCATTTTTTCTCTACCCTGACGTCTCTTCACTCCGTTTTACAGTAAACTAACAAACCCTCTCTTCATGGTTGAATGTATTATAGTTGGGAAACACGGAAAGATCAAAAGAGAGAGAAAAGTCTTTGAAAACAAATAATCTGCTAGGCCTGACTCCGATCTCTTCAATAAACCTCAAATTTATTCAGCAAATAATGTCTAATTGGCCTTTCACTGTAAGTGGTGAGATAAGATTCCATCAACTTAAAGGGGAACATTTTCAAAATGTATATGTTATTCCTATTGTCTGAGACAGTCCAAAAATATTAATAAACATGAACAACTCTCTCCCAAATCCAAAAACTCAAGTGCTAAAACTCAAACTTGTGATGTCTTAGGGTATGAAGTGTGGAGCTGCTCCATAGACCTTGGCTTTATCTGAAATTGCATACTATGCACTACATACTTAATAAGTGTACTATCATTTTACTTTTGTGTGAATAAACTGTAGTATGGATCTTTTTGGACGCACTGAGCAGTAATTTACGTCGTCACTTCCTGAGAGCCTCCTTGCCGGTTGCAGATGTGTAACCATGGTAACCTGTGCGAGCCTCCTGTGACGAAAACAA